>NW_019725001.1:1868474-1924598 GCF_002891405.2 Cryptotermes secundus | reverse complement strand
TTAATTTGTCTTTAAACTTTTTTATATCCTTTGAAATTAGCTTAAGTGAGTTTGGAAGTGCATTATAAATCCTTACCGCCATATGATACACCCCATTTCCATATATCACCAAATTTACTTGGGTCATCTTTAAAATGTTCTCTACACGAATCTCTAAAACCACATCCTTTCATTATTCTTACAGCTCTCTTTTGTAGCTTGAATACTCTTTCAGCATGAGACAAGTTACCCCAGAACATTATACTGTATGACATGACAGAAGGGAAATATGAGAAGTAAACTCTTTTTAATGTTTTCATGGAGACTATTTGTTTTACTTTTCTTATCATATAGCAGGCTTTGTTCAATTTCTTTATTATGTCTTCTATATGACCATCCCAAGTTGTCATTTTGGATTGTCAGGCCAAGAAATTTAGTGTAATTAGCACATGTTATAATAGCACCAAGTTCTCCCATATCCCTATCACACCTAGTTCTTGCAGTGAAGTTTATGTAGTATGTTTTTATTATATTGAGAGACATTAAATTCTTTTTAAACCAATCATCCAAAATCCTGTATACTTCATTTATTTTGGTTTTGAATTTTATTGTATTTGCGTGAGAAATTAACACACAGGCATCATCAGCAAAAAGTATATCTTTGGTAAATCATTAATATATATTATGAACAGCAATGGTCCAAGAATGGGTCCTTGTGGGACACCGTTGGTTATTTTATCCCACCTTGAGTTTACTTTGCTTCTATCTACTCCATTAAAAATTTCAGTTCTCTGTTTTCTACTTAAAAGATATGATTCAAATAGGTTATATTGTTTGTCCTTTATTCCATAGTACCGTAATTTGTTTAATAATATTTCATGGCGCTGCGTAGCCTGTTAGATGGGTATAAGCATTTCAGTGGAGCCTCTGAAACTTTGGTACATATCTACCAGACTACATGGAATCGTGTCCCAGAAGACATAATCTTATTATTGGCCTTAAATTGTTGAGTGTGTTAAGTTAACAGTGAAATAGATGGAACATAAAATAAACATTACTAACTTAGCAACTTAATACAGCTACATTTAGTAAAGAGTGAATTTTCATTTTCCTGTTCTTTGTATTCTGAGGATGTGTCCACGATGTGATAGATTTATGAATATGTAATATTTCATTTTGTATGATGAAGGTACTGGTGACAGTGAATGGCAGTGACCTAAATTTCTGTCTTTGTCATATGCTGATAATTCTTTTACAGATCCCAGTAACAGGTGATTCTCATACAGATAGATTTATGAATATGTAATATTTCATTTTGTATGGTGAAGGTACTGGTGACAGTGAATGGCAGTGACCTAAATTTCTGTCTTTGTCATATGCTGATAAATCTTTTACAGATCCCAGTAACAGGTGATTCTCATACAGAAAGTCAGACTGTAATACCAGAGGCAAAAGAAAGAAAACTAGGAGAAGAATCTGAATCACAGGGAGGAAAACTGCCAAAGAAGAGTCAGACTATAATATCAGAGGCTAAAAAGAGAAAATCAGAAGAAGAATCTGATTCACAGGAAGGAAAACCATCAAAGAAGATAGTAACATCTTCCTCCTCTAAGCTGATGGCTTTTGCATTTAAAAAGTCTTGAAACCCTGAGACTGGTTTCTGTGGAGTGTATTTTATGAATATGCAGAGTGGAAAGATTTTTTTAATTCAGTTTGTGTGAATTTTTCATTTTATATTTTATTCATAATATTAAGTATTTATAGTGTAATTACTTTAAACAAAGGTACAGTTTGTCATGTTCTAAAAGCAGCCCAGCCTTTCACCAGTACTTATGATGCTCCTTATGACTTTGTATTGAGTCACCTAATAAATCACATATCTGGCAGGCAAGGGCCAATGTGTTAAATGTCTGCGAAGCAACCACTAGGCAATGAAGTGTCGTGTGTTTCAACCCATTTCATTTGCAGTGTCTTTACATAACAGTCCTAATATTTCCTTTGAAATACAACATTATTCTGGCTGGCTACCTGTCTCTGTCTTTGTAAACCTATGGATTAACTTTTAATCTGTAATATAATTAAAAAATCATTTTATATACTTGTACTTTCATTAAGATAATACCAGCATCAGCTGTTATCGATAGTTATAGAATCCAAATCTTTGTATCTATTCAGAAAAACATTATTGATTGTTCAGTGATCTTGACATGTGTTCATAAGACCATTGCTGGGTGCTGAATATATGTGTTAGGAAATGTATGCATAGCATGGTGATCCTTTTGGGTTAGGCTACTTAATGATGCTTTCAGTGTTGAGACTATTATCAGATTTTAACCAGAATGAGAATATGCTGACAGATTTTATTAGAGCTCCCTAATATTGAATTTCATGAAAGTTAATTCAGTGGTTGTCGAGATATGTCGTATATATGTGTAAATGAATGGATGGAGTGAATTTAATGTGCTCTGCAGTGCTTAACTTTAAACGGCCGAATGTTATAATTACTGGCATCATGTAGCAAGCCGAGCTGCCCGAACGTTATAATTTTTAGAGGCAAGCCACGTGCTTTCTTTGTGAGTGCTGGCAGTTTGACCTTGGGTTTAAAACCAAACAAACTCATGAATGTTCATGTCAGATGTTTATTTGTTAGCTCTGAACAATGAAATCGTTTATCAGGGTACTGGTTTCGAAACTATTTACGTTTAGATATGACTGTTTATGACCTGGTGAGCCAATAGAAGTCAGCTTTGTTTTGAGAAACTAGAGGAGGAAATATTCATGGGCGCTTGCATATCAGTGCTACCAGAGCTTTCAAGGAAGTATTACACATTCAGGGATTGGTTTGCAGTGTTGTTTCCTCAGTTAGGACGTCAGTGGCGGATTTTCTAATATTTCATTATTAGTTAGGAAGTCACTGTCAGACTCCTATTATTCTTTGTATACCATTTTTATTGTGTATCTTGGAAGAGGTATAAACCCACTGAGCCAGTGTTACTTTGTGCATAAAGACATCTTTGTCACTGTGACTTACGGTATCAGTGGCAGACTGGCACTTTTCAACTGCTATTGCAATTATTTTGCATCACAATTTTGCAAGTGTTCCTAACAGTCTCGCTTTTTCAATCATCACAAATTATAGGATTTAGCTGGAAACCCCCTCCCCCAAGATGGAACCTCAAAAACGAGCCCAATACTCAAAACTCCTTGATGCTGAAGAACTGGAGGAAATATTGATGGAAGATGAATCTGATGAAGAGTTGGAAGAACTCGATGAGGTCATTGTCATCATCATCATCATCATCATCCTCAAGTAATGAAGCAGGGGAAATAGAGATCAGGTTTCGCGATAGAAGACCTGGGGATTCGCCAAAGCTACTAGATTTCACTGGTCCTCCGAGTGGAATCAACAGATCCGCTGCTCCCAATATAAATGCTCAGTCCTCTCCCTTTTCCATTTTCATTCTCTTTTTCCATCATATATTCGAGATCTTGGTACAAGAAACAAACAGATATTTTCATCAATTTTTGGCAAGCCAGGATGCTCCAGGCCCTTCTGCTCAACCGCCTGACGTCACAATTGAAGAAATGTCAAAATTTTTGGCCATAATAATTCAAATGGGCCACGATCAGCGGGACACCCTGAAAGATTATTGGTCAAGAGATGAGCAGTACTACACTCCATTCTATAATAACACCATGGTACGCAACTGTTTCTTCCATATTTTGAGATTCCTGCATTTTGAGAATAATGAAGCTCCTCCAAATCGAGATGACCCAGAGTACGATAGGCTCTGGAAGATTAGACAAATTTTCAACAGTCTTAACAGCAAATTTTGTGAACTTTACCATCCATCGGAACATCTTGCTGTTGATGAAGTGATAGTGCTCTTCAAAGGAAGAGTGGTTTTTCAGCAGTATATTCCAAAGAAACACAAAAGATTTGGAATAAAAATTTACAAGCTTTGCGATTCTCTGGGCTATACATATGACATGACTGTTTATTTGGGGAAACAAAGGCAACTTGCAACCGAAGAAATTACACCAACCCATGGCATTGTTCTCCAGCTAATTCGAAGAGTAGAAGGCTCAGGACACAAACTTTATATGGACAGCTATATCAGTTCCCCTGCATTGTATGACGATCTTCTAGAGCGTAAAATATATACGTGTGGCACCGTTAGCAATGACAGGCATGGAATGCCACAAGAAATTCGGCCCAAATTGATGAAATTGAAAAAAGGGGATATTGTGACAAGAGTGAAGGGGAATCTAAGTGTTGTTCTTTGGAAAGACAAGCGTGATGTGTATGTTCTGACGAATATGCACCCTCCTCCATTGGATGGCAACTTCCAAGATGAATCTGGCTGTGCTATCAAACCTCATGTAATTGAAGACTACAATGCACACATGGGCTTTGTGGATAAATCTGAGAGGATGGTAAACAGCTATGGCATGGCTCGGAGGACATGGAAATGGACAAAGAAATTATTCTTCCACCTCCTAGACATGACTATTCTCAGTGCATATCTGTTACACAAGTCATGTGATGGAAAAATGACGCACAAAAAATTCCACGAAATTTTGGTGCGTGATTTGATTCTTCAATCACATGAGGCGAATATCACGGTCCGTGGCATTTCTCGGGGGAGGCCAAGTTCATCTGGGGCCCAACTGAGTTAACTGGAGGTGAGACATTCAATGCACTGGCCATGTAAAAAGTGTGATGATGCACTGTGTGTGCTGGACTGCTTTGAGAAATGGCACACGCACGTCAGAGTGTAAACTGTGAAGTGACACAGTCCACACCAAATATTATTGTATATAGTGTCATCATATTTACATCACCACGATTCAAGGTTGAAGAAAAACAATGGGTAAGTCCTTTAGAAATTCATAACGTATATAATAACGATTATGTTTTGCATTTCATGACAAAATAATCACACTTAATTTTCATTTGTAAAAATTGCCCTTTTGTGTATATGTAGAAAATATTATTGTCTTTCGGGTTCTTTTTAGTTCATATTCCGATGTTGCATAGAACGGAAAATATGTATTTTTTTTTTCTGAAAGTTTGCAATGTTAAAGACTTGGGGCCATTTAAATTCCGGCCGTAGGAGCTGCCGGCAATTTAAAAGTTAGTATGTTACGGTTAACATGCCAAGAAGTATGGATAATTAATGTTTTCCTTGAATAGGAAGAGGCTGATGCAAGAAAGCCTGTATCTTTTGTCAAAATTAGGAATGTGTGAAGCTGTGAATTCTTGAGTTGCTTCAGTTACCACCAAATTTGCAGGACACTTAGTTCTTCTGTTAGAGTTAAAGTTCCAGCTTCGTTTGACTGGTCAAGGATGACCTAGGTCTGAAGACACTGTTGGTGTTATGTAAGTGTGGACAGATCTACACAGTGTTATATTTGAAGACTGACCCAGCAAATTAAAGAGGTTTACATAGGTCAAATAGGCTGTACAATTGTTCATACTGGGGTTAAGGAGCACCGCTGGCATCTCCATCTTGACCAGCCATGGCAGGACATAGCATTAATTTCAGACACCAAATGCAGATGCGTAGACAAAATCGTGAGGAGGCAACTGAGATTGAACTCCATCCCAGCAACAGGAACAGGGAGATGAGTCGTGAATGATTGTAGCTCATTGCTGCTGCTAGAAGAGCAGTGACTATTAGAAATTCACAAGGCAGAGTCATTGAAATATACTCAAAATTTGATTTTTACGCTAAAGGCATTTAATCACAGCTGGTTTCTTTCAAATATTTTTAGCTAGATTATAGTATTTATTGGTTATCTGCATCCAGGTCTTGCATGTATACTGGGCACTATATTATGTCTAAAGTAGGTTCTTAATGTCGTACATCAGATGTATCATAATATCCACCAGACTGTACAGGATAATTCATAAGTCTCTCTGGAACTTCCAAACTTGTCTTCCAATTTGACGTCCATGCTCACCTAACTGCTATTCTTCCTGGACGTTTGATGGGTGCACTTTCGACAATGACGCTCTTCTTCCCTGGCCTCCACAGTCACCTGACCTAACCCCCCCCATGATTTTTTCTTATGGGGTTACATCAAGAATCGTATGTACATGCCCACTATGCCACCTGATTTACCACAGCTACAGCAAAGGATAGTGTGGGCAATTGTTGCTATGTACAGTAAAATGTTGCAACGTGTGTGGCAGGAGCTTAATTACAGGATTGACATCTGCCACGTCACCAAGGTTGGCTATATCGAGCACGTGTAAGGTAAGACAGAAACTTGAAGTCTCTCTCTCTCTGTTGACATCCCCCCCTGTCGTGACCATCCCAGGTACTGTACCGCAGAGTTTGAAAATCCCGGAAGGACTTTTGTATTACCCTGTGTTAAGAATTTGAGTTGTTTTTGATGAACTTCTGAAGTTATTCTTCTTTTTCCCTATATGTAAGATATTACAGAAAGAAACTAGAAGCTTGGGGTAAAGAATCAATGTCGTGGGCAGTTAACACAGTTAGAGATAAGGTGTTGAATTTGTTGAAGGTTTTAAAAATGTTCAGTTTACCAAGAGCAACATTGAAAGATTACATGAACAGTAGATACAAGGAAGCAAAAGCTAATGACTATAGGAATGGGAAGAAAACTGTACTTCTATTCAAGTTCCAAATGAAGTGGTGAATTATTGTTGCTCGTGGAAAGAATTTTTTTTTCAGACTGATGACAAAAGATAACCAAAGAATGGCTTTTCAGTTAGCAATAAGAAACATACTATCGTGCTCATTTGCTATGGAAAGTGGGAGATCCGATAAGAAGTGACTGCAAAATTTGTTGTGAAGGCAAGTAAAACTGTCATTAAAGAAACCTCAATCTACATCTGCTCAGATGAAGAGGTTTACTCCTGTGATTGTTACAGCATTTTTAATTTTTTAAATTGAGATGGAAGGAATTAATTTTCTCTAAATCATTTGTTCAGTGTCAAAACCGGTATCAGAGTTGTCCAACATAAAGCCAGTTGAGTTATAGCTCTGAGGGGAAAAAATGATTTGTTCCTCTATGGTCAACAGAGAGAGGCCGTAGTGGCAGTGGTTATATGTATGGGTGCCTTTGATATTTTCATGCTACTACTGGTCATCTCAAGAAAGAACATGAAGTTGGTGTTATTGAGTGGGGGGACCCCCCAAGGCACAGTGGGAGAATCACTCTCCTAAGGGTGGGTACAACTGAAAACTTTCAGTAAGTGGTTTTGGCAGTTCATTGCAAATGTGAAACCCTCAGTTGATGATTGTATGTTGTTAATGCATGGTGGCCATTACTCTCATTAGTTGAATGTGGAGGTTACTGAGATGGCTTGATCCAGTGGTGTTGCAGTTGTATGTATTACACCTCACTTGGCAAAATGTAGCCTCTCGATTTGTCTTATATATGTCCCTTAAAGATATATTTTGTCCAGGAGATTGAGAATTTGTTGCAACATAGTGGTAGTAGAATTGTGATGATGTATCAAATAGACAAACTAATGGACATTGCCCATTGGCAGTACACAACAGCACACATTGCGGTAAATGGCTTTCATAAAACAGGTATCAATGTAACCAGAATATTATCAGTGATTAAAAATTTATAAAAGCTGCTGCTGTTCAAAGCACTGGCAGCAAATCATTCATTTACTGTTCCCAGTGACATCTCGCCTGTTTCTCACCTACAAAAATGTTCAGCCCAAACTGCAAATGCTGCTACATGGTAGCATGGATCAGCTACAGTAATACCAGTATCCACATAAAAATAAGCTCATGGAGAATGGTTAAAAAGAGAGAAGACAATAAGTGGAAGCACTGAAAAAAATATTGACAACAGTGCACCTAAAAGGAACACAACCAGTACTAAAAGCAGCACTTGTCTTCATGTAGCTGAGCTAAAGGAATTGACTTGATTTTAGTCAGCACAATGAAGAGGACAGTGAAGACGGTACACACTGTCTGCACCATAGACATTTATTCTCACAGTACAAAGGAGGAGAAAATGAGTTTGCTTCACAAAATGTGAATGGTGCAAGTGAACATGATGACAGGACTCTTTTCACGTGCAATGGCTGTCTTGACACCTAGCGTGATCTTTATGTCCTTTCTTTCAAATTGATGTTGGACTGATGTAATTGAAATGTTCATACTTGACACTGGTGAGAAATTTTCTCTTGATGGATATGGATGAAATGATAAACTCAGTTCTTCCACACCCCCCCAAAAAAACAACGTAATAAGAACCTCTCCAGTACAAGAGATCAAGTTGGAATATTATGTATTGCTATCCTTGTGAATTAATTGTTCCGGGTGTTGCGGGCGGGGGCGGTACTGATAGAATTGTGAAGTGTGGGCATACTTTCTTACCGATCGTGCTCTCGGCACTGGCGGCGGCTATTTTGTACCAATTGATTCGTATCTGAATGTAGATGGTAGTAGTAATTCTTTCGTGACGTCACGGAAACCATGTCAGGGTATGCACGAAAGTAATCTCGTGCTGCCCGTGCTAGTGTTTTCGTGGTTTTAGTGCGTTCTGGCCGTTCTGGCACTTCTGGTAATTCTGGTATGTGCGGTGCGAGAGAGATAGTGCGTGTGAGAGCATATGGTGTATTGGTTAAGGTTTCTGTGGTCATGAATTTGTGTGTTTAGATGGTTCGTGATGAACCTTAAAGGGTTATGTAAGACAAAGGTAATACACGTTTTTTTATCTTGATGTTTCAGGAGCACTCTTTTCATTATACAAAGTACAGTGGAATAAAAATGACCTACGTGAAATCATGGGAAGAATTTGAGAAAGCAGCAGAAAGGTTATATTTGCAAGATCCTATGAAGGTGGGTTTTGAATACGAGTTTTCGCCGTGTAAGATGGCGTTGAACAATAGTGTTTATAATAGTGAATGAAACTGCCTAAATGGCCATTTAATACGTGAGGGCCCAACGGCAGGGTGCATGGTTTTTGTACTGCATGCCAGATACCGGTGCCCTTTTCCGTTCTCTGCTCTGGCAAGTCAGATTCAAGCCACGTTTTATGCCCAACTCAAATATTAGAACGTGAGATCACTGTATAAAAAAGGCGAAAAATATTGCACTTACAGCTACAGGCCAATTTAATTACCAGTAACATTCTCTGACATATTTGAGAAAGTTATGTGTAACGGAGTAATTTTTTAAACTTGAACAAGGCTATTGCAAATGAATTTTGATTCCAAAAGAATCCCATTGGATAAAGACATGTTGAGTTCTACAGAAATCTTATGGGCTCCTAATACTAAAATTCTTACTGACTAAATATCTTGCCATCTTGCTAAAGCATTTGATTATGTCTGAAGGTTTCTGAATATAGTGTATAACAGTAGTTTTTACAGATATTTTGGACATTGCCCATTGTCCCACTTTTATAAACCACAGTTTTTAAGAAATGGATCCTGTTTCCTTCACCAGGTGACAGGATAAAAGTAAGGAATCAGTTGAGCTTCTTAGCAGTGAAGTCTTTCATCCTGCCACCTGGCATGAGCAAGTTTGTGAACCCCAGACCAGGATTTGAGACTAGCTGGAACACTGGACATTATCAAAAACATCAGTAAAGAAATTAGTCGAAGTCTTGTTTCATAATTTTCCTAAAACATTATGTGCTTCACAGTAAAAAGTGAACACAAATATACATTTACAAGTTAGAGAAACTGTAACTCTGACAACATATCTGTAGTATAACCTTTCTTTCTTTTCCAGGTGCGATACTCTATGAAATATACCCACAACAAAGGCTGCCTTTCCTTGAAGTTAACAGATGATGTTGATGTGAGTTAATTGACATGGACTATTAAAGAAATGTTTTCTCTAAAATTATACTGCATCATCAGCATAAATAATCATATTACTCAAATAATGGAACCATTTTGTTTCCAGTGTCTTCAGTATAAAACTGAAATTGTTCAAGATTTGAAGAAAGTTGAGAAGTTCATAAATAACCTTATGCGTCACATGGCTTCCAAAGAACAGTGATTTTCCTGTGATCTCTGTTATGGTGTTATACTCATGATGATACAAAGGAACACTGGAACATTTCATCATGTCTAGGATATGGTGTACAAGAACTGCTTTATATAAACAACTTATGGAAAGGCTGTTGCACCTATGTAAAATAAACATATTCTTTGTACAGTTGTTTACCTTATGTACTCCAAATCTTGGTCAATTAAGTGCATAACGGCTAAAGATCGTAAAAATGTTGGTGTGTATCTTGCTGCCATAGGCATATTGCTAGTGAGTACATACATGCATAGACAGCCTTAATCAGGAACACAGTTGTTATTTGGCTGAATGACATGATGGCTCTGAAATGTGTTCTACATTCATCCTACCCTGAAAACAATACACTGGTAATTTTCACTTTGTGCATCCTGTTGCCTTTATTATATACAATTCTTTATTGGAATCTATCATAACACAACAACATAAGGGTCAAAGTCAACATTACCTTAGCTACATGTTTTGGCTTTAAAGCCATCATCAAGCAAAATACATGGTTACCATATTCACACACTATTGAACTGCATTTCAGTGTGACAGTAGAACTGGACACTTGACAGCTATGTTACACTGTAAAATACAAGGTATAAAAATACAATGAATTATAAGATTTTTATAAAATGAAAGTTATATAATAAAATATGGTTAAAAACTCTTCATGTGCTATTTCATATTATGAAGTCAGATGTTGCAATCTTGTTGTTATATTCCAGCGTACATATAGCGGTATATTCATGACTTGTATACATATAGTAAACTGCTTGGAGGCCCATGGTATAGATGTAGTATTATTTGATATTAATTGTTTGACCGGTGCCTCATATTACAATGTATTTTGTCCGCTCTGGTAGGAATACAAATTGCACCTCAATCTGTGCGATCACACTTGTAGATTTATGTTTGCTACTGATTGTGGCCCTATGGTGGTGAGGTAGTTCAGACAGCATACCTATTGGGTATCAGGAGGGAGCCTATAGTGCCATCTGTAGTGATAATATATCAAGTATCTTGAAATATGGAAGAATACTTAAATAACTGGGGGGCATGCGGTAGCATAGTTGGTTGAGGCGCTGTGCTACAAGCCAGAAGGTCACGGGATCAAATCCCAAGGTCGTCGTTGGATTTTTTCAATTGACCTTATCCTTCCAGCCGCACTGTGGCCCAGGGGTTGACTCAGCCTCTAACAGAAATGAGTACCAGGAATATTCTTGGGGGTAAAGGGCGGCCAGCGCATAAGGCTGACAACCTTACTGCCATCTATGGGCTGACTATCTAGAAAATGTGGGAACCTCAACATATCACAACCCTGTGGGCCTCCACAGTCTGTTACAGGGATACATTTACTTTTACTTACTTAAATAATTATTAAAGAACTAACTTAAAATGTCTCTTGATTTTAGATCAGGTAATTAGGTTGCCAGTATTGCTGGAAGACATATTCTCTCCTTTGAGATGTGGGTTCAGTTCCAGGCCATTTCCTGAGAGACTTGAGATGAGCGAAGTGACAGTACTGAATGCTTTCCTCGACTACTTTGGTTTTGTGGTAACTGTTATTCTACTGGTATTATGTATTCATTTGTCACTGTCCATGAGATGTCATCTGAGCAGACTGCACCTTATTACATCTTCAGTTCTTGGCCAGGAGGACCTATGAACTAGCATGTTTGGCATTCAGAAAGTCTGAAGGTAAGCATGCATTATTGTATAGATATGTTATCTACTTCATGCAGCAACTTGCAGGAAGAAAAACAATGTACATGCAGAAATACTGATAATCAGATATAATATTATGGAAACTAGAATCAGAGTTGGAATTTTCACCAGAATAACTATGCCATGGTAAATGGGTGAATGAATTTTTCAAACAGTATTACTGATAGTAAAAAACTGGGAATTCTTGACAGGTATGGCACATTTTCTTTTCATCAGTGTTCACACTGGCTCTTGAGTCTACCCCACTTCCTATCCATTGGGTTCCAGCTGCTCTTTCTCTGGGAGTTAAAAGAGTCCATGGATGCTTATAACTTGCATTCTGTCCAGTGCCTAGGTTTAGAATATGTAAGAGCTCTACATCCATTTCCCATACATCATGGCAGAAGGTAAAACCCCTGTGCTTAATTAAGTACGGCATCTTGAATAGGTGGGAGTTAAGTACAGATCCACATATTGTTAACCTCAGCACTAGATGGTGAGTGGTCAGCATCATGCTGCATTTGCCTTACCTCTGCTGAAAGAGCTTCTGATAACCATTGGGTAGAACTGGTCTGGGCACTGGAGAGGAGAAAAAGTTTCTTCCACTTGCCAGGAATCAAAATAATTGCTATTATTACAGTTGAAAATAAATAGTGACTGACTGTCACAATCTAGTGGTTAGCAGTCCTGCTTTGTATGTGGCAGATCCTGGGCTTCAATCATCACCTGGACACCATGCTGACTCAGTCTTCACGGTATTCCTTGGTTCCTCCTGGCAAATGCTGGAATAGTATTTTAAATTAGGCCATGGGAGTGCTTTCCAGTTCATTATTCAATAACATCCTTATCATTTAATGCCATATCTATAATTGGAGCAGCTGAAAGTGTTACTAAATAAGTCGACAATAAAGACTGTAATCTGGGTTGTAGAATGTTCCCTGTATGTGTATACGTTATTCATGAACAAATATTCCAGGTTGTATTGCAAATCAGATGTGTCTGGTCTGAGTAATATAGAATTTTAGCAAAACTTTTAGATCTGTTAATTTATGTTGTGAAAATTTTGTCTGAAGCATTCTTCATTTCAGGTATTGAACAAAATAATATATCTTCAAGCAAGTGGTAGTCTAAGCCTGTTAAAAGTAACAGGCTATTCCCATCTTCCAAGTCCACATTTAGGGTTATGACAGCCAATGCTTAATCAGAATCCACTTAGCCAGAATGGAGTTTCTTTAATGTTTAAAGATGAGTGGTAACATCATCACTAACCATGTGAGAAAACGTTGCAAGCAATTCAAAAAGCAAAGTATTCACATATCTGTAGATAGAGTTCAGTTTGTTAACCTTTAACATCTGAAGTGCACCAATGGGTACACTGATGAGTATGGTCACTGTGGCCGAAATACACTGATTTGTGCATTTGAACATTTAAACTCTGCTAGCAGAAGCATGCACACGCTCCGCTAGTAGAACCAAATGCCCAATCCTATATATTTAGTTTTAAATAGAGCAGGATTCAATGTACATACTTTTTTTTTTAAGTTATCGGCTTGATATATACACAGGATCCCCCCCACCCCTTATGTAACTGAATCTCACTTTTGTATGTACTTCTTGAAGCACCCGAAAATGCAAGGTCCCATGTCACATATCTTGTACTTCAGTTGCCTTTCAATTTCATTAGCTTCCAAATAATGTAGCATTACCATTTTATGATGATACGAAACTACATTATTTGAACAGAACTACATGTGTAATGCTTATTTTGGACTTATCCATTGTCTTATATATACCAGACAATGGATAAAGTCCAAAATAAGCCGTATAGTTCTGTACAGCATACACCATCATCAGAATTCTTTCAAGTCTATTTACATTATTTGAATTCACCATGAACTCACAAAAAACTGAATGTACTGTGTATCTCAGCTATGATGCAAGTGTTTGTTTATGATTTTAGAAAGGGCAATATTTGGCCACACCACAGCTCAAGCAGTTAGTCGCTGGCTTCCCACAGTGGCAGCCCAGGTTTGATTCCGGGTTTGGTCAAGTGGGATTTGTGGTGGACAAAGTGGCGCTGCGGCAGGTTTTCTCAGAGTACTTCAGTTTCCCCTGACAATCTTCGTTCCACCAATTTCTCCACAATCACCCTCACCTATCATCTGGGGCTGGTACAATAGGCCAGAAGTGGCCGCAGTACAAGGGACTTGGTCCCACCCCACTAGCATTAAAAAAAAAAAAAGTGGCACTGGAGTGGGTTTTCTCTTAGTACTTCGGTTTCCCTTGTCAATCTTCATTCCATTAAATTCTCCATCATCATAATCACCCCGGGCAGGCTACAATACACCAATCAGTGGCCGCCGTGCTGAGTGGACCCACTTGGACTCTACCCCCCCCCCCACCACCACCACTACCACTAAGCGAATTAAAATGTGGGGGGCAATATTTTATCTCAAACGCAATGGAAGGGCTTGACACTGAGGAAGTGAACAAAGACCCTGTAACCTACCTTGAACTGCAGTGCTTTCACTTTTACGTCCTTCTGAACAAAAGACTCGAATATCTGAAGAGTGCAACAAAGATGTGAAACTTGCCAGCAGAGAACCAAATGATTTTATTGCTTCCAGCTGGTTTATGGCGCCAGAGAATGCAAAAATATTTCAAGTGCTAGAAGCAGAACTACTCTATGAAGAAGCAGGGAACAATTTTTACAGTAAGTAAAAAGTAAAGCTATCCCTGTAATAGGCCATGAAGGCCCATAGGGTTGTGAGACATTGAGAGTCCCACATTATCTAGACAATTGGCTTGAAAGGTTGTCAGCCTTACGCACCAGCCGCACTTTACTGCCCAGGAAAATTATTTAATTAATTCCTGGTACTCATTTCTGTTAGACTGAGTAAACCCCAGGGCCTAGTGTGGCTGGAAGGATTAGGTCAACTGAAAAAATCGAATGACCTCATCAGGACTTGAACCCACGACCTTCTGGCTTGTACCATAGCCCTTCAACCAACTATGCTACCACGTGCCCCACAATTTACAGTATGCATCAAAATTACAAGAACAAATTAAAAACTTCAAAGTATAACTTCTTTGTCTAAATATTTTCAAATCCTACATTATACTATGCAGCACTATGTTCTTTGCTGATAAAAACAAAGTTAATTCCGTTCATTTATCATAAAGATTGTATTACATACAGCTTTTTCTAATACAGTGAAAGCTTCCTAACAGGAACTGCCATTTAAATGTGCACCAGCAGCAAGCATTTAAATAAACCCCGGCTAGCTAAAGCTACCACGATGTTGAAAGTCCGACGTTTGAATGTTAATAATAGTTGAGGGTGCTTCATATTTACATGGTATGTAATCTGGATAGAACCACTGTTTCAGATATCAAAATAATGGTCAGTCTTCTCATACTGTTTCCTTTCGTAAAATGGGAGTAACTGGTATAGTGTGAGACTCATGAACAAAGTTTCATACATACAGTATATACACAGTGTGCCAATTAAGTTCACAAACTGAGGCCATAGAAAACAAAAAAGATAAAAAACATTTATTAATACCATCACTTGATATAATCTCCACCCACTTCGCACAGTATTTACATTGCTCATACAACAAATCGAATGCCCGAGAAAACACTTCTTCCCACATCGCCTTCATCACAGCCTGCTGGATCAACGAAACAGCCATAAATCTGGTCCCTTTCATAGCAATTTTTAATTTAGGGAACAGAAAAAAGTCAGCCAGTGCTAAATCAGGGGAGTAGGATGGATGGGATAACATGGGAATCCATCTTTTCACTAAAAACTCAGACAAAGTCCGAAGAATGAGCCAGTGCATTGTCATACAGAAGATACCAGAACCCATTTTCCTGAGACTCAGGCCTAATGTGATGAACTCGGGCGATCAATCTCTTAATCACCTCTTTATCAAATTTACCATTTAAAGTCTGTTCTTCCAACACAAATTCGTGATGAATAACACGTTTAGCATCAAAGAATGCAGCCAACATTGTTTTCAGCCACAATTCTTGCATTCTCACTTTTTGGAGCTTATACCATTTATGCCATTCAAACACTCTTATTCTCAATGTTGTATTTTAGCGTCCTGTTGCACTGATTCGCGTCCATGATGTGTATGTATTGACCCTCTTCTAGTGCACACAATCTCACTTGTCACTTCACTACATGTTTCGGCATCACTGTGCCATCCTCAGGTGTGTTATTTACGTTAAACTATTGCACTGCTCGCCATCATGTGTCATTTATAAAATGATTTAAAATTTATATTCGTCATGTACTATAATAAAATTTATATATTAAAATTTTTGTTAAGATTTATCATCTTATACGTAGTATTTCAAACTCGTGTGTTATATCAATCTTCCGCTATGGGAGTTGTTCTTCCTATATTTTGTGTATACTGTGTCTTGTGATGTGTCCCTCCCTTGTGGCTGCATGCACTGTATTGCTGGATGTGTGTGTGTGTGTCTTCATATTAACTTACTTAACCAAAACAATTGTAATCCTCATATGCATCAACCAAACAAATTGAAACTTGCACATAATATATATATATACTTTCCCTCTTAACTATTCCCATTCATCCCCAATAGATGGTAGATGGAGTTAGTAGTATTACTGTAATAGTGTCAGTTCGGGAACTTTATTGTCACCAATACATATAGAGTGGAGGCACTGCTACAACACGGAAGGTAGTGGGATCAAGTCCCAATGAGGTCATTGGATTTTTTTCAACTGATGTAATCCTTCCAGCTGCACCATGGCCCTGGGGTTGACTCAGCCTCTAACAGAAATGAGTACCAAAAATATTATTGGAATGTTCTTGGGGGTAAAGGGCAGCCGGAGCGTAGGGCTGACAACCTCGCCACCATCTATGAGCTGACTGTCTATAAAATGTGGGAACCTCAACATCTCAGAACCCTATGGGCCTCTACAGCCTGTTACAGGGATACCTTCACTTTTACTTAATACATATAGAGTATTATTTGACAGGTATATTTTAAATTTCTTAGAAATTATACATCCATTTTGAGACTGACTCTTCACAAGACAGGTTCTACCAACATATGAAAATGATTTTATGATTCATAAAAGCGATTTCACACTCCCTTGTACAGAATCAAAACCACAACTTCAGCTTTTAACTCACCAGTTACAATACTGTCATGATATTTGCTGAACAACATTTTGATGCTGTAATTCTGTGTTGTCTGCGCACTAACTTGCCTATGCAACCCACTTGACAATTCTTACTAAAGTAAACACTTTGACACACCAACTGTGCATGTCTAGGATCCAATATTCGTCGTTTCAGATGTCTTTTAGGCATGGGATTGGCACCAGCAAAGTTGAAGTGAATTGTGTTTGGACAATGCTCATGCTTAACTGGAAGTTCAAAGGTACTTGATATTCTTACATCACTCAGCATATTGAACCTCCTGTTAGGTGAAGCTGCTGCTGATATATTTCTGTTACTTTTAATGAGCATGGATGGAACATGGATTGGAATCTCGGCAATTGCTGTCCAGTTTTGATAATCAAAATCACTGTTACCACTATCTTTCATCACAGTAGAAACCAACATGTCAACTTCCATTCCTCCACTGTTGCAAGCATTTGCTACATCTTCCTGTTTGGTGGTTGCAGCAGGATGCTGCAGTCTTCTGGCACATAATGTGTCACCAAAATATGCCTCAAGCAACTTTTCTAGTATCATTATGTTGGATTCTGTAGGTGATTGAGCTTGTGAACTGTTCCATTCCTTCCGATATAGCATTTCAGTAGCTGTCTGTAAGAGAAACAAAGAACAAAGAATCCTAAGAATAGCTATAAAATGTGTCTTCAATCTTGGATTGTCAAACCCGCTGAAGATGCACTTACTTAACTATTGGTGAATTCAGAGCTGTTTCTGCCAGTGTTTATACTCCATGCCAACACTTAGGGCCCCCATACACACACAGTTTGGCCTCCAGTTCGGCCTGCACAGTTGAAGACTGAAAGGCAAAAGTGATGTGTGTGGTGCGGCCGGCCGGCCGGCCAATCGTTTGGACTGTTGGCCTGTGGGAAACCGGTCAGTCCGTCAGTTCTACCTGCAGGACTGTAGCACGAGACGTGTGTGACTCAGCATTATAGGCTGGAAGACCGTGATTGTTCCATGAAGCCTGCTGGTTTATCTGCATATGTATGGGGAAGGAAAGGGGAGGGGGTAAACTGTGAAAGTTTTGACTGTGGGGTCAATCAGAAGGCCAAACTGTGTGTGTATGGGGGGCCTTATGAATTCAATGTCCATTTTTTCATATCTGATTATATTCATTGCAATTGCTCTCACCTTGTCAGTAGGTTAGAACTGATTACTTCTGACTTCTTTTGTGTTTTAACCCTTTCCTGTCTATGTTAGAAGCCTTCCACCGTGTTATGATGGTGTGCCAAATCTTATTTTGTTATCTACATTCTTTGGCATCTCTTATAGTCTGAATTTAGGTATAAACATGGCAGGAGTTTTATACTCTCTCTCTCTCTGCACATTAATTTGCATGTGATTGGTGTGAGGTTCGAAAAAAATAATACGAAATAGTTTAAGTTGATATGTCTCTTGTCATGTCTTCTTTTACCATAATTTATAAGTCAGGAATGTCTTCCACCCCATCCCCCAAAACTGGTATTTATTCTACACCATAGGACTTAAACAAGGAAACCTGAATTCACTCTGTTGTCTGTTTAACTTGGAAAGGTTGTGTGCTCTGGAAGAATAACTTGATGGGATATGTGCTGTTGGTCAAGTGTATTTATGGTTCCTTCTCTTAACACTTCGCGGACCGGACGCCTAGTCCTAGGGGTTTGGGTTTTAAACGAGGCAAACCAGTCGCCTAGATTTAGGCCTTTAGGACACGTTATGTTGCAACACTATTTCTCGCTTTGGTGGCCACATGTCTGTAAAATTACTGCGTAGCTGACCTTCGGAATGTTTGTTTTCCAAGTCAGCAACATAACCACACTCTATTCCCCTCTCACTCTAAAGAAAAGTCCCTTTTTTCAAGTCAAAGCTTCTATGTGTGAGGTAACATATTCTCAGTGTCAACATGGCTCAGAGATGAAAGCAGTTGAAGGCCACATGAGCTCTTGGAGAAGAAGAAATCTGTGATTTGATCTCCGATGAGTTGTCTGACTTGCCAACTGCTTCGTCTTCTGATAGCGAGGGCAGTGTCAGTGGCAGTGACAGGGGCCCCCAAAATATTGTGACCAGAAGAGAAAGTGAAAGTGACAGTGAGTGCTCCGATGAAAGTGTGAGTGCTAGCATTGCGGGGACAGCCACATGGGGTAAAGTAGACTAAACACCTGCTTTGAGACAGTTTACTTGAAATCCAGGGGTAAGCAAAGGATACATTTGTTACGGTTTACCAGTGTAAGCAGGAATGGCGTAATCACAGCGTGTATATGTCGTGTGTATAAAGAGTTTCGCATTAAAGCAGTGAGTACTTTGTTGGAAGATATAAGAAATAGATTATAGTTAGTAAACTTTGTGGTCGTCAAAATCCATGTGATCTTTATGAAAACTCGACCCCGTTGCTACACTTATACACTGTCACAATTCCATAAAACCTGATCGTGGGCAAAATCACGTCACGACAAATTAACCCAGATAATCTTTATATATAAGATAAACACCATCTTAAGTGTAACAATTTAATTTAGTTCTTTCTTCTTTCCCCTCACTCCACACTACATGTTTNGTAGCTGTTACACTGCCTGTTAAAATTTAAAATCACCAGTCTTTCTAATTGTATAAAATGTTTGTTAACCTACACACGTTAATTTTGATTTCTAATTAGCACTTTTTTAAAACTTTAATTCAAGTTAAAATATCTATAAAATTTCTGTTCTTTTCCTTTTTCAAATTTTAAAATTAAAATTTTCCTCAGGGTACATGCCCTATGTCTTAAGTGCTGCAGCGGCCACTTCTTGTTTATCGTTGTTCAGGTATTGTTCTGTGTAGGCTCTCTCTGTGTGTGTCGCTGCTTATCTTTAATACTTTAATATAATATTGTAACCAGATAATCTTAGTTAGTTATTAGAGAGGGTGGGTTTCCCCATGCACTTAGACCAGTATTGGTCCACTGTGCTTCCCTCTATGATATTCTACCAGTCTCTATACCCTACCGATATTGGTGCGTACCATCAGTCCTGACTGAGCCAGTGAGTGCGCCTCTACTGACTTGGCGGTATCTATAATGCTTCCCCCATCTATCGGAGGCGTTAGTGACTAATGTTGGGCGGGAAATGTCCTGAATTTGGCTCAGTGACCTCCTTTGGAGATATGAGGTTCTTTTACGTGCCGTAAAGCTACGACACTTGACCCACGGCTTAAAGTCCCTCCCGGAGGACTTGTTCCCTGAATTTTTCTGCCCTTAAAAATTCCACGACCTCCGCCGGGTTTTTGAACCCACGTACCACAACTCATGAGGTGGGAACGTTACCTCTAGACTACGGAGGCCGCTAACCTAGATAATCTTACATTGTGCCATTATCAATTCATTTTTGGTTTTCAAAAATCTATACTCTCATTCAAAATTGAAATACAAGGCATTTCTGCTGAATGTGGCAAAAGCCTGGGCTACAGACCACACGGTAGCGGCAGAACCGGCGGCAGACACAGTCTTAGCGCGACCAGGCCCGTCTACCCCCACCCCACGCAGGCCTCATTTTGACCCCCCTGGGCGACTCTTGGGTGATATGTGGAAACATACCCTCGCGAAAATTGTGAAGAGTGAACATTTCAAGGGGAAGTAGCCTTCTAGGAAATGCCGTGTTTGCGCATTTCACAAGAAAAGGTGTAGGACTGCCTACATTTGCAAGTTTTGTGTAATGCCACTTCACAGAGGGGAATGTTTCGAGAAATATCACAACATCAAGCACTTCTAGGAGCATTGGTAAGTGTTCTCCAAGAATTTTAGTTCATAAAATTAATTAGGAGATTTTATATTAATATTTGAAGTGAACAGTGCACAAGTTAGGGTAGTAGGTTTAAAAATGCCGGTCCCCAGGGTGATTTAAATATTTAAATGGCCGGTCCGCAAAGTGTTAACATCTTTGACATAATTAGGATTACTGAATTAAGTGGGGAGGCTCCTATTCAGTTGGGTTTGTTACAAAGAGCTAATCTGAACCACTGTACTGGAGAGAGCTCTCTCTGATAGACTCAACTCACCTTTTCACCTCAAAGAGAAACATCCAGATTGTGTTGTTTTTAATACTAGATGAAACCCATTAATCCTGAGCGTAATTTACCAATGTCAGAGCCTTTAAAAATTTATCTTCTATATATTAAAGTTATGCCACTTACATATATCTACCCCCACCCCTCCACTGAAGTAGTGCATAACTCTTAGTATGTATTACATGCTTGATGCCTTCATTTCAAACTTGTTCTTGTATCTTGAACATTAAACACTGATAGAAAATCCTGGAACAATATTACTCTTTAATCTATAGGGTGAGAACTGGGGTACAAAATGTCTTGTGTATGATGTGTAAGCCCTTCAACCAGGAAGTACTCTTTCTTAGTACTGTTTATTTGTCCTTTTATGCTAAGTGACCCAAAGTTTCAAATATCTTACCAAAATTGTCCCTTCAATTTCCATAATATCAGAACTCTGTTCAATCCACGATGCTGGTGATAATACCATTTTATTCCTCCCAATCTCCAGCTGAACTCTCATTATGTCCAGAAATGCAAGATATTGTTCCAGTTGTGGCCACAGGCAATAATCAAGGGCTGCATAACCGACAGCACACACAGTCCTAAGAGCTGCATAGTGGTTGCGCAAGGAGTTGTTACCATCTAGCAATACAGATCCTAACTTCTGCAGTATATCCAAGTGGAGTTTGGTGTCTGTGTCACACCAGCGATTCACAACCTTGTACAATTAAAAAGAGTAACCAGATTTTAGGATGAAATGAAGCATGTATCTTCAAAAATATACTAACTAGGTAACATATAATATGGTAACTCCATCCCTAATTATGACAATAACAGACACTTTACATGAAAACCTACATATATTTCAGCATGCCTCTTGAGCAAAGTTCCCTAAATATTAGTTGAAATAAAAAATGTTCCGAACAGAAGTAGAAAAATTAAGCATATACTTATATCTAATAGACACTCATGAAAAATCTAGAAGCAACAACATAGCAAATGTACCAGAACTGTTACACTGTGCATACATTTCCTACCATGTTACCTTTGCCAAGACCCGTGCTGCAGTATCCCTCAGCTCATAATTGCACCTTGCTGATGTCCCTTCTATTAGTGTTGCATCCAGTATGCATAACAGAAGAGTGGATATCAATCTGTGAACCTTTGACACAAGAAACTGAAATAAGATGGGTGAGCTACATATAACTTAACATATATTCATTTGATTTTAATATATAACCACTGGCAATATGAGTCACAAGAGAGAGCGCATGAGCAGGACCTTTCATTTTTCACTGTGATTCCAACAATTTATATTGCAAGTCTAATGAAAATATCCCTATTTTAAAGACATGCCAAAAAATAGGACATTCTGTTTCATTCCCTTTGAAGTGTATTGTAATGAGTGCAGCCATTACAATGCAGTAGGCAAATAAACACACACCCATTTCTATGCAACAGTTGAGATACTGTTGGACTATGAGAAAGAAAACAGTGTTTCCTATATGGTCCATGCCAAGATGTTATAAGCAGGACAGTCTGGAGCAATGAGTCGAGTTCTGGAGTTGAAGTTATCAGCAGTTCAGTTGAATGAAGTGATATGAAGTAGCTGGTTGGTGAATGAGAGTTCAGTTGTCAGTTGAAAGTCAGGCTGTAAAGAGAAGACTAGAAGGTTGGCGATAAACAGCCACCAGCCCGGGACCCAGGTAGTTGGGTTGTCACTTGACAAGAGTTCTGCACAGGTGGCTGTGACAAGGACCTGAGTGTGGGAAGCTGAAGAATCTCCACTGTGTTAAATCTGTTGCCAGGAAACAGCTAGTGGAGACTGTAACAGACTGAGGAGAGTAGTCTGTGTGTGTCAGTGTTCTGTAAAATGTAGTTCCAAGTGGTGTGTACAAGAGATCAATAAGTCCAGTCTCCAATCCATAACCCATCTACAGTCACACCCCTAAATTCTGACAGTATTGTAATGTGTTTTATTACTGAAGACACCGTAGACATGGTTAATTGGTTTATTTAACAATCTACAAGTAACGGCTACAATTACTTATTATACTGTTGCGGGGTCTCACACTTTATAACCCTATTCGCAATAATCTGTTTACACTGTTGCGGGGTTTCACGATTTATAACCCTATTCGCAAATCAGTTCACTCTATCTTCAGTAGGCTACACGTATTCACAGTATGGGAGCTATACAAGTCTCGCTGAATTACACACTCCAAATATAACTGGTTATCACAAATTATCACTGATTCTCGCACACGCGTCTGTAACTCGTAACTCGCGAACTGAGAACTGGACTCGCCGACTGCTACGTTACAACTCTCTTCGCAGGCAGCGCAGCTCTCTTATATTCCATTCGCTGTTACCTGTTGCCCGCGTCAACAGTGTCGTTGCATGTCGCGTCACAGTAGGAACCGGTTCCACGTTGTCCTGTTGCGTCACCGCGCATTGCGCGTTACGTTACCGTGCGGAGGGGGGGAGGGGAGCGCTGACTCACCCGCCGCGTCACTGCTGGTGGGGGGGTTCTCCGTTGCGCAACATGTCACAGTATGTTACGAAACTACCTCATACATAGTTATCTTACTGAGAACAATACATATATGCATTATTTCCCACTATGGTGTCGTCTAGTATATAAATACAATTTTGTGGCAGGCGATCAGTTGGTTATTAGTTGCATTTCTCCTGGTTATCCAAGTTATCTGTAATCGCCCACTGTCCCTATCTACTATCTAGCGAAACCACTGCCAAGGGAACGGGCTTGGAAGAATCAGCGGGGAAAGAACCTCTTCTCGGTGCGCCCTTGCTACCAATGTGGTGGGTAAAGATCTCGACATATTTGCAGATGGAGCGGTTTCTCTGAATCATATTTTACAAGCATGTACCAAACCTTTTACAGTGTTATTGGATTAGTGTTTCATTAACTACAAATGTGTGTATGTACAGTCATCTAGTGCCTGAAAAGCTGAAAAGACTTTATTCATATAATATTTTTTCACATTCTGTAAACTGTGTCTATGTAATTTGATGAGAGTATAAGTGTCCCTTGTTTTATGAACAGTTTGTACAAAAACGCTTGCTACAACTAATCACATTAACTTGTAACTGTTAACAAACTTCATTTTCGCTACAACAAAGTTAGGTTTGTAAGGTTGCTAACTTTTACATGTAAATTAATAGGAATTTCATTTTTGATTTATAAATTTTCACTTTATGGACAGCTTCATGGAACAAATTACCACTGTACATTGAGAGATACCTATATTTTATATGAAAGACAAACTGGATTCCTTGAATTGAATGACAGATTAAAAAAAATAATATTAAAATATGGGGAATACATACCTTGGTAATTCTTTATTGGTTACATGTCAGAAAAAGTAACTGCCTAGTGACCAGAAATTTAATTTTCATACTATACAGTAAAGTAAAAAAAAGTAAAGGTATCCCTTTAACAGGCCATGGAAGCCCATAGGGTTGTGAGAGGTTAAGGTTCCCACATTTTCTAGAGAATCGGCTCATAGATGGTGGCAAGGCTATCAGCCTTACGTGTCGGCCACCCTTTGTCCCCAAAAATATTCCAAGAATATTCATGGTAAGCATTTCTGTTAGAGTCTGAGTCGATCCCAGGGCCATAGTGCGGCTGAAAGGATTAGGTCAATTGAAAAAATCTACCTCATCGGGATTTAATCCCGCTTGTAGCATAGTGCCTCAACCAACTATGCTACCATGTACCCCCATACTATACAGTAAGTATGATAAAGTGTGCAATATATGTTGTACTGTTCATTTTGATTGTATCCATGTCCTCTTCCATTGTGGCACACTGCCAAAACACAAGAACCTCATTTAAATTTTAATAGAAACTAGCTGTACCCGGCCACACGTTGCTGTGACTCAGTCTAACGAAATATTTCAATTCAAACGCAGATCAATCGACACAGCTCAATCCCACCGCCAAATGCACTGAAAAATAAGGAGAACAGTTAAGAAAACGAAATGAAAAACAATGAAAAATAAAGCTGGACTATTTATACCTCGGCGGATGCTATACAATGAGCCTTCTGTTGTCTATCACAGGGGAAATGCTGCCAGAGTCGAATCCAAAACTTTGGGTGCAAACTCAGGATCTCTGCTGTGATTTCACTCAGAATCTCTTGTGATTCTTGTGACCTCGTGATACTGAACAGTCACCGGAGCTACACTCTCTTATACATATAGCCAGCGTTCGGACGGGATAGGGAGTACCTTATTGAAGAGTTAGTTTCATCTGTTGCTTAGGAAATGCTAGCACAGAACACCTTGTAGAAGTGTTTGGTTTCATCCGTTGTTACGCAACGGAACCTCTTATCCTCTCATCTCCGGGGAAACGCGTTCGTTGTTTCAGCAATTCCTATGCAACGGCCCACTGTTATTGCATTTCCATCGAAGTATACTTTTCGGTTTCACCCATTGTTACACAACGGAACCTCTTATTCTTTAATCTCCAGGGAAACGCGTTTGTTGTTTCGGCAATTCCTATGCAACTGTTATTGCATTTCCATGGAAGTATACTTTCCGGATTCACGCGTGGCCGGGTACAGCTAGTAGGTATATAAAAACATGCGCGCATTCGAATGCAACATTATGTCAAAATTTCGAAGCAATCGGTAAAGAACTTTCAGAGATTAAGTGTAAGTTGTAGGGGTACTAATAGAGTACTGATTTATTAAAAAATGAGTAATATTAATTGGTTAACAGTGTAAGTTGATATGGTAGTGTTCTAATCTGTGAATTAATAATGTAATTATTGTAATGCAGTGATAGAAACATACAAAACATTCAATAACATGGCTGCTTTATATGAAAAGAGTATATAACATATCTAAATAGTAACCTGATATTATATTATTCTATGTACTATGTGTGTCGCACCCTGGCACACTGCAGCAGAATACTGAACTATTTAAATTTTGGTTATAACTTTACTTCGACACGTTTTTACGAATATCTGGCCAACTGTTTTCATTGTACTGATAGAAAATGTAACTAATTTATTGCACACAGAATATTTTTATTGTTAGGTATAATTTGCAACACGTGGCCATCGCTTTGATATGAAAGCTATTCGCTGGACACACATATTTGTAGTTAATTTTAACGTCTTTACGTGTCGCCACAAAGTAGAGCATTTCAGGCAAGCATTTATTTCCCCCGCTGGTGTCGATCGAGGAATTACAGGTAATGTTTGCCTGAAATCCCCTGCAAGCAATATTAATGCGTTCCCAAATGGTCTGATGTTTCCACGCAAATCTTGCAATGATCGATCAAGAGCCTCGAGCGATTTTTTTGTGCGCCATTGTGCATACATCCCAAACAAGTTTGCATTTCTGCAATACCTTTCCCATGCCTGATCCTTTGGAAATGTTGCACGTGGGATTTTCAATGAATTGCATGTTCAATGGCAATGACCTGGTAGCAATGTCGCAGCTATTCCAGACAACGCAAGAGCTAAGGCCATGTCATTTTGGGATCGAATTGTTGCCAGAATCAATCTAATTAGGAACGTTTTACCAGTTCCTCCTGGCGCATCTAAGAAGATTTCTGCAACCCCGTTATTGACAGTTTGCATGATTTGATCGTATATGCCTTTTTGCTCAAGCGTTAGCTTAGGAATATTTGATTGCACATATGACAAAAGATCACCCATGTTGTAATTTTGTTCACGACGCAATTCTACATTGAACGAAGCAGCAGCAGATCGATTCGGTGATGGTAGTCCCTATTGATTGAGAACTTTGTTCGCGATTTCTAAGCACAAATCCTCAATCATTATCAACGCCTCACTGTAGATTTCTGCTGTGAAATCCACGTTCATATTGGAATTATCCTTGCACATTCGAAGGAAAATATCTTCAGCCATGTGCTGCTTTGCTGATTCCACGATTCCTACGCAACGACCCATTGTTATTGCGTTGTCTCTGTGGGAATGCTCCGTGTATTCGTCATAACCATGGAGGTTTGATACAGTATCGCTATTGTTACTTCCTATGGAACGGTCTGTTCTAGCGTTTCCATAGGGGTCACTCTTCTGAATTCCAAATTCCAATTCCGGTTTTCAAAAGACGCATGTTTTTACCTGTCACAGGTGTGACATCTATATAATGGGTATATAAAAACGCGCGTTCGAATGCAACGTTGTGTCAAAATTTCAAAGCAATCGGTGAAGAACTTTTGGAGATCTTCGAGGGCTAACAAACCAACATTTACATTTTTATTTACATAGATTTGTTCATATGTTATATGGCTTTCAGTGCACTTACTTACTTACTCATGGAGCTGAGCCCTTCTGGAGGAGCTGCCAATTCTGCAGCTACTCAAGAATTTCCCAGCATTTTATGTAACCTGAACGTTCATTAGCATGTTCACAAGAGCCCTCGACTGCTCCCTATCCTGAGCCAAATCAATCCAATCAATAACATCCCATCCTATCTCTTTAAGATCCATTTTAATATTGTCCACCCACCTATGCCTTGGCCTTCCCAGTGGTCTCCTTCTTTCTGGCTTTCCCATCAATATCCTATATGCATTTCTCGTCTCCCCATTCATGCTCCATGCCCTGCCCACCTCATCCTCCTTGACTTGATCATTCTAATTATACTTGGAGAAGAGTATGAGTCATGAAGCTCCTCATTATGCAGTTTTCTCCAACCTCCTGTCATTTCATCTCTCTTCAGTCCAAGTAGCTTTAAGTGCACTAACACTGAAAATTACATCTTGCCTTTCGCTGTAACAATTTCTTACAAAAGTGTTATTACACTACTACTTTACAGTTGCTGCTGCTGCTAACTGTTCCTATCAATATAACCAGTTTTTACAACCTTAAAGCCATTCTTCATACATTACAAGTGTTTGAATACTGAAACAAAGTGCTTAGGAAGGCATTTGGACAAAGTGAGCAATTTGCAAACAACAGTGGCCAAGCAGTCTGAAGCATGAACTGTCTTTGAATCCCACTCAAAGCATGGATCTCTGTATGCATTTATTCTGTCTGTGTTGTTCTGTCTAGGTAATGGCCTTGTGACAGACTGATCCCCTGTCCAAGGGTCCTATCAACTGTGTATAGGATTAAGAAACTGAAAAAAGTGGCCAAGGTCCAACAGAGGAACTGCAGAGCCATAGATAGATAGAAGGGATCAATTTAGATTATTACATAACAAGTAATTTTATAATTTCTGCAGATCACTAGTACTGTTTAGGATAGTGAACTTTGGGGGGCTATGGTAAGCTAGGCATGTGGTTTGGAAGGGGTAGACATGAAAGTATACAGTATTTTGATATGGAAATTTTGGAAAACAGGCTTTAAAGACTGAGAAAGATTGACAGAATAAGCTGACATTGGATCCAAGGGAGATTAGTTGTGATAACCAGAGATGGATGGAACTTACTCGGCAGCACATCGAATGGCAGGCATTGGTATCAGTGGTGCTGAATTTTTCATTTCTTTATTTGGTTATTTAATGATGCCATCAGTATAGAGACATATGATGTTGATGAGGGGATTATCAATGATTATGGAGCAGATGGTGGAATGAAAATTGGTTGGGGAAATCAGAGAGAACCTACCCCAGTGCTACTTCCATCACCACTAACCCCACATCACCTGACCTTCGAATCTGGGCCACTGCAGTGAAAAACTGCCTTCAGATTCTACTACCAGAGTCTTATTTAAGTTCTACAGCTACTGTATATTTTTATGTGAAGGTTATCAAAAGATAGACCTTTCTGCTAAGAGTATGCTTACAATATTTGTGTTTCAAATGTGCAAAAACAGATAATCAATGTATATAACAAAAAACTTCTTACTGAAATAGTAGCACTAGGTTCAATGAAGCTGTTACATGTCAGAGCTTCAGCAATGCATAGAAACCTATGCCTGAAGTGTGCGTAGGTTCGTCCCCTGGGTAGCTTCTGTAGGCCAAGTGCTAATAGGTTGAGCAAGTATGGAGCAATTGGACTAATTTTAGTGTTGGTTTCCAAATCTTTCAGCACCACCTGAGGGTCAAGGTAAAAATATCAGCATTATGAATACACACACTGTAGCATTTTCAGAGACTGCAAATTAAATAACTGTACACTATACAAAAAGAAGTAAACAAACCATCTGTTTTAACTTACAGTATTTACTTTGCAATATGATTACAGTCTTCTGGAATGTGATGCCATGTAGTTTAATAGATAGGTAACAATGTTTTGGAGAAACCTGCTGCCTCCATCTACAGGGTGGGAGATGGAAACAGCGGGTTCTACCAAAACTCCAAGACCTGTGTACCAATTTCATAACGTTATTGCCCAGAAGACTGTATCTTAATATTCAGAACTAAGAATCTAGAATCTTATTTTGTAATAAGCAAAGCATAGAAATTCAGGAAGAAATAATAGAAATATAGCAGGATATCAAAATGAACCTTAAAATAAATTTTGACAATCCTAACTGAATGCTAAGCTAGCACCTTAAAAATATAAAGTGGAAAATTTTGCACCAACAAATTCCAAGCATTTTTTACAAGTTCTTGAGACAGTCACATCATCACATTCAAGCACACAATACATGAAGTCAGACTATGATAATGACACTGGTCCTTCTGCTTCCTATTTATATTTTACTTTAAAATATGCAACTCTGAATATGTATCAGGGTAGCTCAGTCAAGGGCTGGACAAATAGGGGTTTATTCTCTGTCACCATGTTGAACCCAGTTCTGCAGCCCATCCAGCATGTTAGTCAGTGGGACCAGGCGTAAAACTTCACTCACTTCCACTTAATGCTGGGTGTGAGGCTGACCACATACCTCCATATAGTGCAGAAGTGAAGAATGGTGGAATGATACCTCCACTCCCCCATACATCTTCATGGCATGTGGTTAATTAAATAAGCACAGGGACAACTTTACCTTTCACGTTTTCTGATATAATAAGAGCCCTGTCTGGGCCTGCATCCTCTCTCCTTTCTGCCGTTACAAATGGCTTTGCCAAGTAAAGTACGTGCTTCTGTGGTAATTCTGTAGGATCAGGTATGAAGAAACTGATGGAATGCATTCAGAAATACTTTGCTACAGCAGAAGAATCTCACAGTCCCCTCAGTAGATGAGTAGTATACTNATATATGACAAATATATATTTTAGTATAAAGACAACAGGGCATGCAATGAAGTAGTTTGACGTACATCGAAAAGCACCTGAAGATGGCACTTTTGTGCTGAAACATGTAGTGCAAGAGAGAAGAGTAAGGTGAATAAATGTATGCACTGTAAGATGGTTAGAATAAATCATAAACTTCAGTGTGTTTAACTGGTTTAATATCCACTTTCCTGTAAGGGCTACAGAGATAGTTGTGGATACTGAATTGAAAATTATGAATACACAGGCATAAATTCCAGAAGTCAAAACTACTAAAAGTGGACAAATAATCATACATACCTTAACAAGGCTTTCTGAGTTACCCAGAATAATTTTTGAAATATGACTATAGTAAGAGAGCAAATGGGAAGGTATCTGAGGATTGTTATTGGTTCTCTCAGAGCTTGACACTGCTGGTTTTGTACCATCTGCCTTTGCTGACTGAGGATTCCCACTCACAACTGTGGTATCATCTGGAGGAAGCCATTTGCCTACCAACAAAATGATACCCAACAATTAAACACTTGGTATAATAGACCTGTGACACATTTTGGGAATTAAAAAAAACGCTGGTACTTTCACAGGAATGCACGCGATGTAACATCACATTTTTACTGACTTCCTTCCCAGTGCACATTTCATGAAACATAAAGTATTAGGCATTATTACAAACAAATTTCTTGTTGTATAGACAAAATTAAAACTATTAAGAACAATTACGGCCATTATATTTGTATAACTCCATGGAGAAGAGTCCTTGAAAAACTTACAGTCATGCATATGGCCGAGGATGTTTTGTATCTTTTATGAAAATCAGATGGTCATAAGACCCTGCTACAAAACTCTATACTTAGCCAGGTGAATCCAGTCCATGCCCTACTTTTTCAGAATCATTTTAATATTTTTCTCTCATATCGCCTGAGGCTGCCGACAGGTTTTCTGACTAAAATGCTGTAAACATCTCTCATTTCCCCACATGCATCACATCTCATCCTCCTTGTTCTGATCACTGTGGAAGAGTTTGAATTACAATATTTCTTATTATGTAAATTTTTCATCCCCCTGTTACTTCCTTCCTCTTAGGTCCAAATATTTCTTCAATTCCCTGCTCTCAGTCATACTCAATCTGTGTTCTACTCTTAGGACAAGATACCAAGATTCGCATAATGGCCGCGCCATAGCTCAAGCAGTTAGTCGCTGGCTTCTCATAGCTGCGGCCCAGGTTCGATCCCGGGTCTGTTCAAGTGGGATTTGTGGTGGACAAAGTGGTGCTGAGGCAGGTTTTCTCCAAGTACTTCGGTTTCCCTTGCCAATCTTCATTCCACCAATTGCCACACAATCACCTTCACCTATCATTTGGGGCTGGTACAATAGGGCAGAAGTGGCCACAATACAAGGGACTTAGTCCCACCCCACTAGCAATAAAGAGAACGGTTCACATCCATACAAAACAATGGGTAAGATGATAATTCCAGTTCCATGTCTCTAAATGATTTTCTTGGATCTTGCTAAAACTGCAATTAAAAAAAGATTAAATGAAATCATAGTAACTTAGCATGTTAATGTAGCAATGAGCCTCCTCTATTTGCAGAATAACCTTGAATTTACCCTCTTCTACTTGCAGAATATCCCTAAATTCACATTTTTGTGCTCAAACGTTTCTACAAGACAATGCTGTGAATCATCTGCATTAATGTTTTGAACATAAACAGAAATATGGCTCTACAAGTTCAGGCATTATCTGATCTTAGGTGTAATACCTGAATTTCCCTTCCCATCCAAAGAAGTACCAAACAGAAAGCAGACTAACACAGCATGAGATTGACTACCAGATATTCTTCTCACTGTGAAGGGACCTTTCAAATCCTTAAATTCTAAATGAACATCATGATGAAATGGGTAGCATTCTTGCTTCATATTCATGAGGTCTCAGGCTCAAATACTGCCCTAGATACTGATTCTCCTGATTGGGGACTTTCATGATTTTCCTTCAGCCCTCAAGGGGAATTCCAGCATAGTACCTCAGATTAGCCTGTGGTCACGTCCTTTCATATCATTTCTCATTCATTATTCACTAATTCTCTCATTCAGTGCTAAGCAGTTCGAGCTACTAACATCATTAAATAGACCATAAAATAAATATAAAGCAAGACACCAATACCATGACTGAACTAGTACTATATTACAACACTCTTCCAACTTCTTCTGTTTCACTTCTCACCTTTCACAAATGGCAGCCCCTTCTGAGTGAGAATGACACTGCTCAAAGCAAGAGCTGCCAGATCAACATCATTAGGCTCTGGCACAAAAACACCAGCTTCTTTAACATAGAGTAAATTGAATGGTTCTTGATTCAAATGCCCATAAATTGAAGGTACATCTGAAGTCTGGAAAACTGCATTTACATCAGCAGTCGACAGTATTCTTCGTCTACTTTGTCGTAAATGTACACTACAGTTCTGAAAAGGTTACAAAGATTACTGTAATGTACAGAAACAGGAAGCTTGCGCTTAATTAACAAGTTTCCAAAGATAAGAAAATGAGAGCTCTCTCTCACACTTCTAAATAGTTAGGTAGAGTATTGTGTCACCAAGTCTCATCAGTCTGGCACATACAAAAAAAGATTATGAAGGTTTGTGTAATCTTTCATTGTATATGGAACTGATTTATGGTATGAATCCTGGACTGCACATTCGCTAACTCTCCACTTTAACTACAATGAATTCCTCAATTAGGTTGGTGTGGAAGTGACAGTCTAGTTCACTAACATGTAACGTCCTTCTGGTGTATACTGACGAGATAACAGTTTATGGCATGTTGGATAACGTTTAAGCCATGATCTAGTTACAAAAGTTGACTGGTTTCTGCAGTTTACCAGAAAAGAATCTTCCACAACTTACATGGATAACCTCTCGAAGTCTATATGATACGTCTTCAGCAAGCTGTTTTCTGATTTCTTCACTGAGCGCTATTAAACCATTTGTTTCTGCTACACATGATATGGAATCATACGATATTTGTGCATATTTCCTACTTTCTCCACTTTTCTTCTCAGTTTTCTTTTTATGTGATTGAAGCTTATCAGATTTACCACTCATGTTATTCGAATACTCGTTTGTCACATTATAATTCTCCTTCTCTTTTATTAAACACTCTCGGGCTCATCTAAAGGGTACACATCTTGATTTTATCACAAAGAATTACAATTATCACAAATTACATGAATAAGTTTTTAAATTTCATAAAAATTGCCAGCATAGTTATCCAACTTTCGCGGATATCGATAGGTCGATCGACTCCTATTTAAATCGATCTATGCAGACCGATCACAGGATCGCAAAGTTCGCAGAGGATCAACTCTTGCGACGCTAACACTGGTTCTATTGGTCGCCCTGTTATTCGTGGGCTATGTTTGTGGTTTCTGTGGTTTCGGGGTGGATGTAAGAAAGAGTCTATACGAGTGCACAAAATGCGTCCGTTGTAGAAATAAACAAGAGAGGCGAATGCTACCCTTTCTTCTGGCTACAAAATCTGAATTTCTTAATATATAATACAGTGGAGCCTCGCTTAACGAGCATAATTCGTTCCAGAATCTTACTCGTAATGAGAAACATTCGTTAAGCAAAACAATTTTTCCCATATAAATTAATGTAAAATACGATAATACGATAAGGCGTTCCATGCCGAAAAAAGTACTCAACAAATTTTATGTATAACGTTTATTCAAAGAAAATTATATACACATTGTTAAGCAGCGTGAATCATCTTCATCTTTTCTTTTATGCGGAATGAACTAACCTGGAATGCGAATTCGATTTGCAGAAAAAAAATCGAAATAATTAGTTTATTATTTATGATACATATCTAATTCTTTTTTACCAGAAAGCTGTCTAGAGACATTTGTTTTTGCCGACGCTTCCAAATTCGGTGAAAATGCGACACAGCATTATCATTAAATAAATTTGTAGCATGCATAGCCACTGCCTTATTAGGGTGATGCTTCTCAATGTCAATGCAACAGTTTCCCATGCTTTCAGCATTTCTCTTATTGCGCCAGAAGATTGTTGCTTTGCTGTTACCACCTCATCCTCCTTCTTGAGGATAGTGCAAATCGTTGATGTAGACCGATTGTATGTGTGCGCTAGATCAGCCACGCTCACACCTCGTTCTCTGTTTTCAATGATTTTACGTTTCATTTCTACGGTTATTTTTATACTCTTATGGCTGTCTTTTGCGGCTTTTTCTTAGGGGACATTTTTGCAAGGGTCATTAAACTTTGCACAAAAAAAATCACAAATAATATATCTGAACACAAGTTTGGAAAAATGTGTGATCACAAGCGACACTAAGACGCGAGAGGAACGAGTGCTAAACACAGACTGATGTAGCAAGCGCACAATCCGAGACTTTCCCTCTCGTCACTCGTTATGTGAAACGTCGCTCGTTAAGCGAGTAATTTTTTTACCATTTGTTTTGCTCGTTATAGGAATTACTCGTTATGAGAGGCGCTCCTTAAGCTAGGTTCCACACACCTATATCACAACAGTAATAGTACCTTTTTCCTGTGTATTTTATTCCATAGTCCGTTGCATCCTAGCAATAGGCCACGGTGTTTATTTAAATACACGTATACATGAGGGATCAATCTTTATTCCAGCAGTAGTACTCTTCAGCAGTGTAAAAGGAACTGGTGATAAGAAACTTCTTAAACGCCACTTTAAATCCAGGGATGTCATAAGATAATTGTTTAAGCTCTGGAGGGTGGTGGTTATAAAGTTTGATACCAGAATACCATTCACCTTTCAGAAATATAGTTAAGTTTACCACCGGAAGATGCGAATCATAATTAAATCTGGTATTACGGGTGTGGGCATCAGAGTCTGTTATATAGCAATCTCTATCCTTGACAACCGACATAAGTAAGGAAAATATATATTGCGACTGAAGTGGCAGTATATGTAACTCCTTAAATAAATTACTGCACGAGCCCACATTACAAGAATTGATAATTCTTATTATTATTTTCTGTATTTGAATTATGATTTTTGCATGGGCCGAACTCCCATAGAATATTATACCGTAAAATATTATTGAATGAACTAGGGAGAAATAACAGTTTTTAGGCACTCCAAGGATAAAAGAGGTTTTAATACTCTAATTACATAGAATGCCTTATTTAGTTTGGGTATCACTTGGTCAATATTGGTTTGCCATGACAATTTATGATGAATAAACAAACCTAAAAATGTTGTAACGTTCACATTTGTTATTTATGCGTTCGTTACAACGGATGCATTTTGTGCGCTCGTAGGCGAAGGCAACTCCAGTCAGCTTGGCACGTGTTACAATATGAGTTTAATTTCTAGGTGTGACCGGAAGGATGCAGTGTCTATGAACACAAATTCACATTGCCGACTGCTGAAATGCCCGAAATTGAATGCCAGCTCTTACAATCAAAACACTTACGGCGCTCTTAATCTGTTAATCTTCAGGGCCGCCAATCATCTTAGATTTAAGTTCTGATGGAAACTTAAATCGCATACCGACATCTACTGCATGCAAAACACTTCTTACATTATCATACAAAGAAGTTCTTGGAATGGAGAATTATATTTACGACATAGTTTAGTTTCTAAGGAAGGAAACCCGAAGATTCCGACAGCAGGTTTCTCCTGGTCGTTGTTGACCTACCAAGGTACAGGTAGTTGCATTCCAGAAGACTAATCTCATTACAAAGTAAATACAGAAGGCTAGTACATGGTTGCGGACCGGTTACGGTAGCCGAGCGGTCTAAGGCATATACTGTCTTCGCTCTCTTGGAAACCGAGATCGTGGGTTCGAATCCTACTCAGGACATGGATGTTTAATTTGTGTGTGTGCGTTTTTCTGTGTTTGTGTACAGGTATAGGCCTTGCGACGAGCTGTTCACCCGCCCAAGGAGTCCTACCGACTGTGTAAGATCTAGAAAAACCGAATGAAGGGAGAAGTTCATGGAGGTATGCCTAGGCCCACTGGGGTTGTAGTGCCAAGGAAAAAAAAAGTACATGGTTGCTTTGTTTACTTCCTTTGTATAATGCACAACTTTCTGACAGCGGTGAGAACCAAAAATACAATATCAAGCTGCCGGGATGAATCAAAATAGCAACAGCTGTTACAAGAAATGTAAAAGTATCCGTTTTTTTATTATATAATAAGTTAATCATAATCACTATTTAAGTTCAATGACTTTTCTACAAAAGAGAAATTATCTAAACCATTTCAATATTTGTGAAAGATTTATGTTGCACAATATTTAAGAAAACACCGTATTAGGTGGTTTTAAAGTAACTTCCACGTCAGAAGTTCGTAAGGGCATTTCAGTGAGATGTTTGATATTGGGGAAATTTAATAATGTGGTGAGTTCTATCTTCTGGGATATAAGACCGTGTAGCCGGTCACGGTAGCCGAGCGGTCTAAGGCATGTACTGTCTTCGCTCGCTCTGAAGCCGAGATCGTGGGTTCGAATCCCACTCAGGGCATGGATGTTTGTGTGCGTTTTTCTGTGTTTGTCTACAGGTAGAGGCCTTGCGACGAGCTGATCACTCGCCCAAGTAGTCCTACCGAATGTGTAAGATCTAGTAAACCGAAGTGAAACGGAGAGTTTCATGGAGGTAGGCCTAGGCCCAAATTGGGGCTGTAGAACCACAGAAAAAAAAAAGACCGTGTAGTACATTGAAAATCAACGGATGTGATGGAGGAATATGTTGCCTTCTGCTGCCTACTTCATGCTGGTTTCTTGCTTGGCTTATTCTTCCACCCTGAATAATGGGGTGACACATTGCTCCGAAACGTCAGTTGATTTTCAGTGGACTACATGCCGTTACTCCGCATACTATGTAACTCTTCATAGCCAACGCTGATAGAACCCACAATCATTAGCAGTACATAGGCCTAGCTTCTTTTTGTGGCAGCTTACAGTTTTGTTAAGGTCATGTACCACCGTGGGGGCACGCGGTAGCGTAGTGCAATGCTACAAGCCGGAAGGTCGCAGGTTCAAGTCCCGATGAGGTCATTGGATTTTCTCAATTGGCCTAATCCTTCCAGCTGCACTGTGGCCCTGAGGTTGACTCAGCCTCTAACAGAAATGAGTAACAGCGTTGGCTATGAAGAGCATAAAGTAGGCAGCAGAAGGCAACATATTCCTCGGACACATCTGTTGATTTTCAATGTACTACACGGTCTTTTAAATAAATTTCCCGGGGGGAGTAAAGCGCGGCCGGCGCGTAAGGCTGACAACCTTATCGCCGTCTCTGAGCCGATTGTCTAGATAATGTGGGACCCTCAACGTCTCACAACCCTATGGACCTTCACGGCCTGGTACAGGGATAGCTTTACTTTTTTTACTTTTACATGTACCACCACGCCGAGTTTCGCGAAAATGCATCAGCCGATTCAAACTTCATGAGAACGAACTCATTGGCATGTCAGATGCTATTCTTCCTTATAAATACAACTTAATTTTGTTCATCCTGTTGTGTGTCATAAGCAGGGCCCGGATTTTGATGACATGTCATCTTTCTTTTCCTTCTATCCTATGCAGTGCTCTTAAGTATATAAATCTCGGATATGAGCTGCTGGTTGCAGAAATGTAAATTTTATAGGTAATTTTTTTTGACATTTTTTCATTTGGGGGGAATTTTTTTGGTAAATTTTTTGACTTTTAAGGGTATTTCTTGTAATTTTTGGCCATTTAGGAAATTTTTCTTCATATGTTTTCTGAAATGTGAATAACATGGAAGCGAAGCGTTCTTTCTTTTCTCCTTTAGGTCATTTTTCTGGATTTTTCGGTCATTTTACGGGTCATTTTTTTTTAATATTTTCAGGTCATCAAAATCCGGGCCCTGCATATTACACTTTTGGGTCATATTTTAGGTAATTTTTCTGGATTTTTTCCGTTATTTTTTAAATATTTTCAGCTCATCAAAATCCGGGCCCTGGTCATAAGTAAGATATACAGAAGTACATAAAGTCTACACAACAATATTCTGTATCCAAAAACAAAGAAGACACTACTGTATCAATAATTGCTTTTATTGTGCTTTTACAGACGCAACATGTTGCCGCCCTTACACCAGTCAACATCAGGCGTACAATGCTCCAGTATTGCAATTATCAGCTCATACTGGAGTTGTATGCCTGATGATGACCCGGTATAAGGGCCGAAATTTGTTGCGTCTGTAAAAGGATAATAAAAGCAAATTTTGATTTAGCAGTGTCTGCTTTGCTTTTGGATACAGAATATTGTTGTGTAGACGTCATACCCTATATGCTTTTGTATGTCTTATAATACTTCCTTTCCAAAGTCGTGCATGATGACGTATTCAAATTTCGCGCACAAACCAATAAGATTTACTGTTATAAAAGTTTTCCTGGTGGCCATATTGAGGAGTAAAATACATTTCTATTGGGAATTGGGAGATACTTCAGTGGGATAATCTTGTCTACTTTTACCGCCATTATGGAAGTACATCTTTATAACTCAACTTATTGCAGATTGTGTGCAGAAGAAAACCCTAGTGGAGTTTTATTGTATTCGGTTGATGATTCGGAGACTGATTTAAGTGGCCTAGTGAATCGCTACCTCCCGTTTAAGGTAAATATGCTGTTTGAATATTCGTATGAGAAGGCAACTTGACTTCCTACTTTCTATCAAAATGGAGGGTGCACTGATTATAGTTGCACGAATTGCGTGTTCGTTCACTACATGACTCAGTTATGTGTCCCAAATTTAGTCAAATGGATAATATTGAGGCGTATTGTATGAGGACATGCTTGCAAATACTGCCATAAGACTCACAGACCATTCGCTCTTAACAATTGTGATTTGATATTTCAATTAGGTTATCAACTTGAAGGTCGTTCTTGATAAGTTAGTGGGTAAGGCTAATAGCTTGTTAATATTTTTGGATGGAAGGTTTAACTTAAAACTACAAGTCTGATATTGTATACACCGGCGGACAGAATGAGTATTCAACCTGTTGCGACCACAGATTGTATGATGAACAGTAAATCACATGAGTTTGAACAAAATATGTCTGGTTTTTTGTTAGTATGTTTTGAAGTTCTCTATGTATAAGTTTCAAGTTAATAAGAAAATTTAAAGCAAAACGATACAGAAAATGCAAGTGAAAGTAAACATAACCTGTCACCAAATATATAGGTATGGGAAAAATATATATTCAAATAAAGTACAAGAAGATGTGTTTGTTTTAACTTCATAAAACTAAAGCTGTTTGTAATTAGCATAATTATAACAAAATATCGTTGAGCAAAAGGTGTATAACTATGTCGTTACAGTATTACCAAGATATTTCCACTGTTGATTAAGACTGATAATGTTAGTGCTTTGATCATGCAGGGTTAATATGATAACCATAATGTCATGAAACAACCTATGCTTATGTTAGTGTATGTGCTTCGATATCATATATATGTTTTAGATCCAAGATGATGGTAAGCTTCCTCGAACTATATGCCCTGGTTGCAACATACAGTTGCAAGCAACTGTTCAGTTTTTTGACCTATTGGTGGAGGGTCAGAAGAAAATTAGAGAGATGTGGAAAAATCAGGTATGTGATACAAGGGTAAAAGGCTATATTATGAAAACAGATTACTAAGGAAAACGTAACACACAGTGTATTCAACTTGTATTCATAGATCCTCAGCTTGTGTCTCAGTTGGAGATCATCTGAACTGATGTTATTTGGTTTTTCTCATTTTGTCAAAGCCGATCACTCAGTAGTACTATAGTACTTTGAAATAGGCTAGGATGAATCTCAGTTTTAAATTAAATATGTATTTGTGTATCATCACCATAGTACAAGACAAATCATGACATAAAAATACTAATAAATTCTTTAATGTGGGTTGGAGTAACAAATCAACATATTTTGTAACTTTATATAAGTGATAGATCCATTATATACACATCCTGCCTTGATTTGCATACATAACCTTTTTCAGTCTGTTTCTCCAGTTGCAGCTTGAGTGGAATATAAATTAGTGACTTGATGATCAATGTTATTTAATGATTAGAGGTTGGAAAATCTATTATAATGACAAAATGGATACACTCTTGTGCTTTTTATATTAACAGAGGAAGTATGATAATGATTAGGGCCCGGATTTTTATGACCTAAAAACTATAAATATATGCATGCACTTATGACCCAAAATTATGTCAAATATGACCTAAAAAAGTGTAAAATATGACCTTAAATATTAAATGGGACATAAAATTTCACAATTTTAATCACAACTTTTACTAGAGTTTAAGAATAAAGATGATGAATATATGATAGTAGGTCCTACTTACCAAATTAGCCCTATTATGTCTATGAAGGAAAGAAAACTGATGGAATTTCGACATTTCGTACTGGATTAAACCATTCATTGTTTTCTTTTTAATACTGATATTTGCGTTCATATTTTAGAAAAACACTGGTGCACATGGTATGAACACTAACTTAACTCTGTTATCTAAAAACACCATTTAAAAGAACACAAGCTATTCATGTCTCAGTTTTCACTGAGTTATTCACGTCTCAATTTTCACTGTTACAATTGCAATTTATAACTACATGCATTTTCAAATTTTCAAATTTGAAAGATCGCCGATTATCACTAAGGATAGTTTTGTATTTGGAAAAACTTCGTTCCACATCACATGATGTGACAGGAGCATATTTGAAGAATGTCAAGTCGTTTGGTGACAGTTCTGTATCATCTTCGAATGTTGCTAGTTTACCGGAAAGTATATCTGCAATCTTGCATAATGTTGAATAACCAGCATTCCGATGAAGAACACTTTCTATTTTGGTTTTAATCCTGTCACTTATTTCACCACGAGTTCGGTTTAGTTCATTCTCAATGCTCTTTACAGTGTCCAACGCGTCACAGAGTTCAGTCCCTACAAATTCCAGGCGAGTTATTGCACCTGAAATTGAACAGAAGTTTGACTTTATGTATGCCAGATTTTGTGCTAGAGTGGTAGAGAATAAGTCCTTGACAGCTTTAATTGATGTTGACTCACTGCTGTCAAAGCCATTAAACATTTTCTCAATGGCTGTGTAATTTTCACAATAATATGCCACAGCATCCAACCATGTACCCCACCGTGTGACGACAGGCTGTGGAGGAAGTGGCAGTAGAGGAGCTTCTTGTTTAAATTTCTGCCTTCGAAGAGGAGCCTTGATGAATATTTTCTTTCCACTTGAATCTAGCCTATCTACATCAGGAAAATGTCCTCGAGCTTCTTCAGCCACTCTGTGCAATGCATGAGCGAGGCAAGTAATATGGACCATTTTCGGGTAGAGGATTCGAAGTCCTTTGGCAGCCTTCTTCATGTATGGAGCGGCATCTGTTACTAGGAGAAGGACATTATTTCGCTGTATTCCATTTGGCCACAACAACGTCATGGAATTATCAAATAGGACAGCTATAGTTGAATGATTTTCTCTTTCGAGAACTTCACAGTCAAGAAGAAATCTCTCTCCAGGTTGATCTTGTTTCAGGGTCCCAACTATAACATTCGCAATATACCGCCCATCTACGTCAGAAGTCTCGTCCAAGGAAACCCATATCTTGTTGTCAGCAACAGATGTTCGAATCTTATTTAACATATCTTCATAACATGTAGAGAGATAATTCTTTCTTAACGTCGATTCACTTGGGATAGGATGACTAGTGTATGTCTCCAAAAATTGTCTGAAGTGCTGATTATGCAATTTCTCTAATGGAATATTCGAAGATACCATCCACTGACACAAATCCTTCGAAAATTCCGACCCATTGTTCGTTGAAGAAGGTGAAGGAGAAGAAGAAGAAGAATAATTAGTGGAACTGTTTTTAAAAACAAACTTTGTCTGCTATCCTTTGTAGATAATCTGCTTAAACATTTACCATGTTTAAAAGTTTTACAATGCTGCTGCACAGTAAATCGCTTTTCTGCCATAACTTTCACGCCCCACAACTTACAATGACATATCTTGCCATCGGTACTAAACACTTTTTCACCAAACTCCTGTACAAAACTACACAACTTTGCGCTCCTTTATCTACATGTACTCACTTTAGGCATTGTAAAGTCAAACTGAAGTCTTATAACGCCCTCCACATATATAAATAGAATACTTCTAAGCCCTCCAAGAAAGAATGGGATGTATATACCTTATAGTAAGACGGAGTACAATAGGAGAATACCCGTTACACTTGCCTCCCTCCTGCCTCGACTGGGAAAGGCCGGCTTGCCAGGTCATAAATGCTGCATTTCACAAATTTTCGCCTTTGTAACTGCAAGTACAGTCCAGTCAAAAATATGGTTTTTAATACGAACTTCATGTACTTGAACTCTATTCCACATTGAAGCAACAGTCCAGCCTGAAATTTATTTTGTAATACTAAACATTATGGAGCCGAAATTTTACATTATATCAAAGAATTGTTTCTAAAATGACAAAAATATGACCTTATTTCAAAATTATGCCAAAGTATGCTGTAAAACCAATAAAACTCTAAAATATGCATTTATATGCACAATAAAAACGACACAATTTCAATAAGAATGACTGGAAACATGCATAATTACATTTAAAAATAGGAATAAACCGTAGGAAAAAAATATGACATGTCATAGAAATCCGGGCCCTAATAATGATAGATATTTTTATGTATAAATTGTGTGATGTGGAGAAGGTGAATATTTTTCACACCTTCAGAATATAGGCATAGTTGGTAAAGAGTGTGTGTGTGTGTGTGTTTCTTGTTTTGTGAGAAGAATGGAAGTGGATTATCATAGCACTTCATGAGCGTAAGGAAGTGAGCATGGTTCATGATATAAAAACTGAAATATAGGTGGATATCATTCTCTTGATACACTTTTGTCTGTGTGAGTTACACTAATGAAACATCATGATTGAATTTTGCATGAGTTCAGTTACATTTCTGAACTAGTAACTAGAAGTGTATGCATTAGTTATTCTAGTTGTAGGTGTATGTGGAAATAGGTGACTTAGAATCAAGGATTTTGTATCAGAGGAGTCAATTTCTGAATAATGACTTGAAGAGACTGAGTTTCTAAAATGTATGATATTCATATGTGGATAAGACAAATTTGTGTTGCATCATGTTTCTTTCATTTTGTGTATGTTAGTTTGTGTAAAAGTCTGTGTCATATGGAAATTGGCATTTGATTTTGATCTTAGGTGAGCAGTAGTTTAACCATTATAACAGTGGAGTGTGGGAGATAAGTGGAAGTTTGTATGCAGTACTACGTTAAGTTATTCTGTAAATTTGTTTTTTAAATAGGTGCATTGGTGGTTCAGTTTGAATTTCTGGTTACTTTTTGTGTGGGAGGTGTCAGTGTCTTGAGACCATTCATTCATTCATTCATTCATTCATTCATTTATTGTATATTCCATAAATCCATATACATAGATATAGAACCAGTCACATAGCTAATATACTACAATACAAATATGAATATATATGTACAGTTTATAATAAAAAAAACAGTCTTACATCACTATACGTAAAATTATGCAATATTAAAATTGTTTATGTTATTATCCTTATTTCTAGGCAAATTTGTTACTAAAGAATTCATCACATGTGTAAAAAGAGTTTTGCAATAAAAATGTTGTCAACTTACTTTAAATTTTTTCAAGTCATTAGACATAGATTTGATTTGTGGTGGCAAATGATTAAAAAGATCTTTACCCCCTTGTAACATATTCCTTTTTGGAATTGTGTTAGACTAGTTTGCAGATAATGCAGATCACAGATAAATCTGATACTACAATTATGCATTTGTGAGTTGAATGTGAATAATTCCTTATTTACTATAACAAACAGGGAAATTGACAATATATGCATGTTTTAAGTGTGGCTGGAGAGGTGTTGCTTGAATAGAGTGGAAAGTTAGGAAGGTCAGGACAGTAAGGATAGATTATTTCTTGTAATGGACAGTTACGCAGAAAGCGTAGTTGGTTGAGGCACTGTGGTACAGGCCGGAAGGTCGCAGGTTCAAGTCCAGATGAAGTGGACTTTTTCAGATGGCCTAATCCTTCCACCTGCACTATGGCCCTGGGGTCTACTCAGCCTCTAACAGAAATGAGTATCAGAAATTTTCCTGGCAGGTAAAGGGTGGCGGGTGCGTAAGGCTGACAACCTTGCCGCCATCTGTGAGCTGATTGTCTGGATAATATGGTAACCTCAACATCTCACAACCCTATGGACCTACACAGTCTGTTACAGGGATAACTTTACCTTTTTTAGTGGACAGTTACAAATAATCTTCATAATACCATGAATATGAATTCAGCTAAGAACTGTAAGTGTTGGGTGAACAGAAGTGGCATGCAGTTCCCCACAGATTTTGTTTGTGATGAAGGTAAAAATGAATGAAATTAAAAAAATGTGCCAGCATCAGGTCATTGTATTGTGACATGAAGGCTGAAGGCTGGAATAGTGGAGCCAGAAGAGGCGGCCATTGTTATATAGTGGCATGGTAAATCTGTCTGCAGCAAGGAATGCATATGCAACAATAGAGGAACTGTTGTGCCATTGTCGGACAATGCGATGTTTTCTGTGTGGTCCATGCCAAGGCCATGTAACAGACCAAAACCAATTGTTAGTCATGGCTAGGAGGTTATGTGTTAAGTCATGAGACAGTAGCCATCCAGCAACAATGTGAGCATAGAAACTGAAACATTTCTACATTTAAGAGCTGTTACCAGGCAATAACTAAAGGAGACAGAAGACTTTATGTGTGCTGTGATCTTTGGAGTATCTAACTCAGTGAAGCTTCTGCTTATATCGTAGTTACAGGTGTTCAGTAAATCCAGTTACCAATCCAAATCACATGTCTAGTCACTAACTTGTGACAGTATATGTAATGCCTCTTTTAATATTGGCCTCTCTGCCAAGTGGTCTCTTCCCCTCAAGAATGTATTTCTCATCTCCCATGTGTGCTACATGTCCCATTTTATCCTACTTGGTTTGATCACAGTTGGTGGAGGGTGCAGTCTTAGCTATCTAAATTTAAAAAATTTCCTTAGGCATGTTTTTTCTTTATTTAGTGAAAGTAAGTAATAAGGTCTTTTTTTGTAGATAGAACAGCAGAGAAAGGCAGAAAGAGAGCGCCTTCGGGCTGAAAAAGAGGGTGTTGAGTCTCTCTTAATTTCTTCTGCTCAGGATGTTCCAACCTCAGAAGCAGAAGCTGATGCAGAAAACCGGATTGTGATACAGAGTATGATCTTTACTGTTGATGCACTTAGTAGTTCACATAACATGAAGGGATCACAGTAGTAGTTAACATAACATAATGGGTGACAGTCAGGTGGAGGTAGTTGTATTATCTGTGGTCTCTGCATAACTCATGGTTATTAATGATATGAGCTGCTATTTTCAGTTCAACTGAATTTTTGTATTCTCAATAGGACAAGACAGAGGAGGAACTTAGAGGGTAAGTACCAGAGATGAGAGTGATGGGACTTTTATTTTCATAGAATAAGTTCAGAAATAATTCATGCTGTGTTGAAAATGTTTATAATAATTCTTTAGCATTAGTCAGGTGTATAATACTATCTTTATCATGGTTAGAAGGATGCATTTCTGAGTAGAGCAAGTCTGTCAGTGCTGCATAGTGTTTGCAAAGGGATGTCAGCTGTCCCACTATCATTTATGAACCCTCCTATAAACATGTGTGAGACTGACTTTTTCAGTTGAAGAAAAGAATGAGATAATTTGGAAATGTACTGAGTACTGAAACAAGAATGAGAATTTTCACCCCTAGACCAATTTTGTTTTACTGTATTTGCAGTTCATAATACTTGCCACTTTTTGATCCTTTTTCAGTGAAAATTTTTCGTGAATTATTGCATATAAAAGCCTCAATATCAGCGCCATGTTCCCCCCCCCCACTATGGTCAGAGACAGAAAGAGAGGGAGATTGTCAGCCATTATGATTCTGATTGATTGGATAGTTTCTGTTCTACTGGGTGAAAGCAATTATCAGAAAATGCTAATTTTTAATACTCAAAAGCAGCATTTATATGGAGCTCAAAATATTTTTCTTGATTTCATAAAAAAAACTAATATTTCTGCATGTGTAATAAATACTTTCCAATGTATTGAAACAGTTCTGGCTGATGGTACACTGTTTCCTGCTGACCATGAGATGGCACTGAAGATGGAGGGTTTGGAGAGGCCACGTCGTAAACGAGGACGTCCTCCAAAAAGACAAGTAGAATCCACTGAAGAGAAAGAAGTAGAGAAGGAATCAGAGTCACCAGAAGCTTCCCAAGATCCTGAAGAGATGGAAGAAGATGCTGATGGTAGACGGCGTAGGAAAAGGAAAGTGCCACAGAGGTATGAGACTGACAGGAAATTTATGAATTGCTCATATCTGATATATTTTAATAACTCTTAATTGTGTGGGTGCAGAATATCCATTTTGTGTATTAATTGTAGAAGTTTTAGAACCTCTTAATTATTGCAAAGACAAAACAACTCTGTGCAGTGTGACTATTTAAGTTTTACTATTTGAAAACTTAGCACCATTACATGTTTTGATCCTTACGGATCATCTTCAGAGGGAACATCAACACTTATTTGGAAACTGCTATCACAATAGGTGTTCTGAGTGCTAAATTACGTACACACACAATATGCACAAAATCAATTTTTTTTTCTCACAATCACAGCAGCTTTCCTGGTTAAAGTTTTTAAAGTTTTTAAAACTTTGTTGTTTAAGTTAAAATTTATAAACCAAGTAGGTTCATGTCACTTCTCCTATTGTCTTTCTTGAAGGGGGCTGAACTTTTGCTGCCTGTCTATCTTGAGAAGGAGATTCTTAGTATTGTCCTGTGTTTGTTCGTGGTGTGCTGTGACACAAACCTACTTGGTTTATAAATTTTAACTTAAACAACAAAGTTTTAAGAGCTTTAACCAGGAAAGCTGCTGTGATTGTAAGAAGAAAAAACAATTTGATTTTGTGTACGAGGTGTGTTCAAAAAATGACGGGAATTTCCGTATTTTGGAAAAAATATTTATTCATTCGTCTACATTAATGTTGTCGCCTTCAAAATAGTCCCCATTCGATATTATGCACTTACGCCAGCGCTTCTTCCAATCATCGAAACACTTCTCAAACTCGATTTTTGGGATAGCCTTTAGCTCTTTCAGCGATGCGCTTTTAATGTCATCTATGCTTGTAAAACGACGGCCCTTTAAGGTTCTCTTTATTTTTGGAAATAGGAAAAAGTCACACGGAGCCATGTCTGGCGAATATGGAGGCTGGGGCATCGTTACAGTATTGTTTTTGGCCAAGAATTCACGAACAAGCAACGAAGTGTGAGCAGGTGCCACGCGTTTCATACCCAAAACATTCGAAAAAATTTCATGGCATGAGCCAATCGATATGCCAACATCATCAGCGACTTCTCTGATTGTGATTCGGCGATCATTCATAATCATTGCTTTCACTTTTTCCACGTTTTCATCGGTTGTTGATGTGCTGGGGCGTCCGGGGCGCTCGTCATCTGCAACGTCTTCACGGCCATCTTGGAAACGCTTATACCACTCGTAAACTCTTGTTTTACTCATAACAGACTCACCATAGGCCTTTGTTAACATTTCACACACTTTGTAACACTTTATTTCATTTTTTACGCAAAATTTGATACAAATTCTTTGATCCATTTCTTTTAACAAACGAAAATCGCCAAGCTCATAAAAACACGTCTAACCTTAGCGGCTGCCACAGACAAAGTAAGCAATGAATACAGCTGAAAATTTTATTGTACTTCAGGGGCATGTATACCAACATAATAAAAAAAAAATTTTGACAATTGGACTCTCCAAACCCGCGAAATTTTAAAATTCCCGTTATTTCCTGAACACACCTCGTATATGAGTATTGTGCATTCCCCGCATTGTATGTGTGTGTGTGTGTGTATGTATGTAATTTAGCACTCAGAACACCTATTGTGATAGTAGTTCCCAAATAAGTGTCGATGTCCCCTCTGAAGATGATCCGTAAGGATCGAAACATGTAATGTTGCTAAGTTTTCAAATAGTAAAACTTAAATAGTCACACTGCACAGAGTTGTTTTGTCTTTGTAATTGTTAGTGTGATGGACCAGAATGAAACAAATCAAATTCTTAATTATTGATTTAGATTTAAGTATTGCTCATTGCAACTGTTTCAGTAATGTGTATCAGTGATGCTGTGCAGCAATTTGCAGTAGACTTTCCATTATCTTGCTCTCTTGCAACTTTCTGTTCTATTACTTACTGGTGTCTGCACCAGCTTACTAAAGGGTGATGCATGAAATGATACCCCAAATTTTTTTACTTCGAAGTGGCCAGTTATAGAGAAAATCAGAATCAGGCAGGTGAATGGTGTACTTCGTGGAGCTTCCGGTAAGAGGAGACATGTGGTTACTGTGATGCTACCAAGAGGGTGTATAGTGTCATACAGAGATGGCAAACTGGGAGATGGACTCAACCAGTCAGTGGAAACTGTTTGAGGGNGGGGGGTTGCAGCAAAGATTCTAGTTGCAACACAGTTTTTTATGCTCATTCTGGGACATGGTAGGCTCTTCAGAAAATTATCTTTTGCCTTACTCAGCAGTTTCAGCAGGATTGTTTGGTTCTGAAGGAGAATGTTATGCTGCAAATCTGTATATTGCCCAGAACACTGATGCTGTCAGGGTTCATTGGATAAAATTGTTGCAAGTGGTTTGCTGATAAACACGAAATGGTTTATGCAGAATGACATCACACCACACACAGGATACATTATCTTGGACTTCCTTGTGACTCCTTTGGTTCAAGCATGGCTTTTGGTCAGTATCCTGATTTTGATTCAAGTGGGAGGATCTGGGTCCCATAGCATGGCCATTAATCCTTGTGATGTCTTTCTTTGGGGATTAAAGAGACAAACACTGCTGGGACTGAGGGCCTTTGTTTCCAGCTCTGAGAATACAGGGGACATGTGTTGCTGTATGGCCACAAACATACCTGTTCTCCTTTCAGAAGTCCTGCTGCAGAATTATAACCCTATTGAACATGAACTCCACTGAGGATAAATTTTCTTGACTTGGTGTTTGTGTATATTGCAGATTGTGCAATTATGCAGATTATTGCATTATGTTACAATTGCAGAATCTCTGCAGAGTTTGAATTGGGGATCATTTAGAGCACCACTCATTATCAATGAACAAAGGTTGCTTTTTCCTGTTGTAACGATATCTGTCTTATTGTTCATGAGAAGTAGCTATCCAGTAGGTAATAATGAAATGTTTAAGATAGTGGTCCCTTTTGTCTCGCTATTTTCATTTCTCACCTCTAAGTAAACCATTGTGCCCCTTACAAGGACAGTATTTTGCCCATTCCTTGCTATTGTCTCGTATCAGGTTGCTTTCTTTTCTAGCTTTCTTTGGGTTCTGTGACTACCTCTCTTTTAACTTTTCTGTATAACCAAGCCTATTTTTGAACCTACACCCTTCATCCCTGAAAATGGAGGTAGTAAGTTCCTCTGAAATGTCTGCATCTTGCCTACAGAGCCACACGGTGCCACAATCTGGAAGACCACATCCGTAATAACCACCACCATGAAAATTCCAGAATTTAACAATACCTAAGTGCCTTTCAGGGTTGAGTGTCATATGGATAGTCAGTATTTCGAGAATTTTGGTTTTATCTGTTGCTTTTAATTACCCATGCTACTTTTTCCTTCCGTTACAAGAGATAGTTTAAGAGTTCATTGTACAGCTAACTGGTGAATTGATCCTGTGGTGTGGGATTTCCTTTAGCAATTACTGGCTGTAAAAGAATTTCTTTCTTATGAAACTTGAATCTTCATTGCCATTGTGGTATGGTCATGGTCTCAAAACTGCATATGCAAGAAAAAAGACAGCTGAAGGTTCCACTAAATGAATACACTGCTATGTAAGTGCCTTGAAAAGCACAATAGATCACTGTAGGTTGTGGTGCAAGGGCCGAGAAGGTCCACCCCTTTTACATTCAAGTGCCTTAAAAGTAAAGGGTAAATATAAACTTTATAGTGTTGCTCTTGGTTTTTTCCTTCTTGAATTAGTGTCCAATTCTATTCAGTTTGAGGTTTACCGTTTGTCGCAGTATTATGGTTTGCACACTGACTCTTAGGTTTGGCTTTTGACCCAGAGATGGGTTGTCACGATTGAAGTTTTTTATAGTGAATATAGTTGAAGAGTTTTTCTTAGTTTATGTTTTGCATAGTTTTCATGGTCACTTCAGTTACTGTTGAAAGTGAACCAGTTATCAGAAAACAGCCATCAGTTGTCTTGACTTACCATGATTGTGAAAGAACTCACCTTATTCTCTTCAGTTGTGATTTTATTGTTTTGTATGAGTTGTGAGTACATGAAAATGGGGTTCTTTTAATTATTCATCTGTATTGCTTTATTTTCATATCCTATTTGAATGATTACATGTTGTATTGGAAGGTTCAGGGAAGCTGTGCAAGGAAAGGAATTGGAAAGAATATTCCGAGAAGAGGGAGTAATTGATGAAGATGAACCTGAAGAGGAAGAGGAAGATGAAATAGAAGAAAAAGCAACTACTGGGGATCATGATGGAAATGATGGTAAAATTTGCTTCATATGTGTTCATCTGTTACATACAGGAACATAACTGAGAAGAAAGCAATCCTCTGGGATGCAGCGCCGTGTAGATATTGTATTAACCAACGTTTCGGAGGAATGTATCGCCTCCATCTTCAGGGAAGAAGAAAAAAGTAGAAAATCTGCTAGCGAGCAACCAACATGAGCAGGTGCTAACAGACTCATGTTGAGTGGAGTAAACCCAGCTGTATAAGAGCAGGAAGAGAGGGGCGGGGAAGGCAAGATTAATTGGAGGGTATTAACTCTGAAGCTTTGGGGCTGTTATGCGGGTTGGGCATGGACTTGCGTATCCTGTGGATCAGGCATCATGTCCCGGGGGTTTCTTGAGGGAACAAATGAGAGGCTTCCATGACTTGCTGAGACAAAACCCCCCTTCTCTGTTCATATTGTTGGGATGGAGTTCAATCTCAATGGCTTCCCTAATGATGTGATCCATATAACGGGTCTTGGTGCCAAGGATGGAGGTATTCTGAAGCTGAATGTGATTTCCCAAATCGATGCTGTGTTCAGCCACAGCTGACTTGTCTGGAAGTTCGAGATGGATGTGCCGCTGATGCTCCTTCAACCTCATGTCCATGGAACAGCCCGTCTGCCCAATATAGTCCTTGCCGCACTTGCAGGGGATACTGTATGCACCCGGTGTGCGAGTGCCCCTCTCCCTCCTCTTAACCTCATGTCCATGGAACAGCCCGTCTGCCCAATATAGACCTTGCCACACTTGCAGGGGATACTGTATGCACCCGGTGTGCGAGTGCCCCTCTCCCTCCTCTTCCTGTTCTCATAACAGCTGGGTTTACTCCACTTGACATGAGTCTGTTAGCACCTTCTCATGCTGGTTCCTTGCTCACCGATTTTCCACTTTTTTCTTCTACCATGAAGATGGAGGTGATACGTTCCTCCGAAACGTCGGTTAACACAATATCTACACAGTACCACATCCCAGAAGACTGCTTTCTTCATAGTCATCGCCGTGAAAATCTCAGATCTTACATAGAAACATAACTGTTTTGTTTCCTGTCCTCTTCTGTGGATTGAATATAGAACTGTCAAAGATATGCAGAAACTTACTTGTACCTATGCCAGTGTGTATGGTAGCCATGGCTTCTGAAGTGATATCCAAGTAAAGAGTTTACCAGATAAGACGTTCCTGGGTACAAAGATTTCCCATGTAGGAAGTTAGAATTTTGAAGTCCCACTAGAACTCCTATAAGTATAATGTCAAAATTTTTAATTTCCTTTGATTTTTATACAGAAATTTCCCATTTAATGCTTATACAGTAGTACTGATGAATTTCATACAATGTGCAGGTTTGATCGTAATATGTTGTAAAGGGTTCATTTCTTGCTAGTCAAACTGTGCCATAGCTGATGATAGATTGCAGACTGCTTAATAATTTGCACCTGACCTATTGACTGTTCATTTCTGGTTCGATGTTTTTTGTTATTAATCTTTTACTGCATGAAGCATATAATTGAACATTCATTTCTTCTCACTCAATTTACAGCATTCCTGTTTCATTGTCCAGTGAGCTTGGTCTAATATGTATGTGCTTGCTTTTATAAGCTTAATAGGAACAAGAAACTGTTGATGTTACTTTCATTGTGGTGTAAAGTAATTTAAATGAAATATGGCTGCAGTTCCATTACAGAGGAAACAGACTGGCAGGAGATAATGTAATATTTTACAGAAATTGGAAGCAAATCTGAATTGACCATGTGTTCATATGGTTATAGAACTTCGGGAATAGACGAGCTTGTTTCAGCACTGGCACAGAAACCTACAAAACAAGTGACTGTGGACTCTGTATTTCAAGAAACAGCAAAATTATTGATAAATGTAATTGACAGTATGGTTACATTGGTTGTATAGAATATATAATTTTGTTGTTAGTTCTGGTTTTGTTGCCACCAGCAATTTTTATGTGTTTTTTTAAGTGGTCCATTATGACTTGTTTTGTTAATTTTTCTTCAGCACTAAAGTAAATAAGGAGCTGTGATGTTGCCACCATATTTCCAATTTGCCTTGATAATATGCATTTCTGTGTTTAATAATTGACATATTATGAAGCACTTTCTCAGGATCAGAATACAGCAGTGGATAAAAAAAAAACCTACTTTTACATTTCCCTTATAAGAAGTGTTCCCCTTTAAGAAATTTCTTTTTTACAGGTCCTCTGAAAATCTTCATATTAGGTGAACACTATTGTGGTAGAATTTTTTGGTGTGGTTTTAGTCTTTCAATCTGTATTTTTAATGTGTGCATAAACTATTGATTTCTTAATCTGTTATTTCTTCTTTGAAGTTTTTACCTACTAACTTATATATTGTGATATTCATAAGAAAAGCATCAATCTCAGATTCAAAGAGCCAACACACTTGCTTATGTCGAGTGAATTGAGTGGAATTATTTTAAGAGAAAGTTTTGTATTTAGAGATTTCAGAAAATATCTAGTAGGCCAGATACATTTTTAATTTTCTAAAGGTACATGATAAAAGAAGACTGCTTGAATGTTTCATTCTCATTTTCAAATAAACAAGAAAGATTTTTATACATGTCCACTTTAAACACAGAACAGATGTATGATCATGCTGTTGTGTAACTGTTTTTGAAGTCAGTGTGTGATCTAGTTTAAGCACTTGAAGAAGCCAGTCTGCTTCATGTACAGTAGTTCTGTTGTTCCTTACTCACTAGCAGTTGAATCAAAATTATACCTATTGCAGCAGAGATTATTGGTCACCTGGAAACACAAGAAGGACAAGACCTTGGAGAACTTGTAATTGTTAATCGAGGCCGTGGAAGAGGTAGACCTCGAGGCAAGAGAAGAAGGATTCGTTTTCAGTGTGAAATATGTGGTCGGGGTTTCCAGCATAAGGGGAGATATATTGTACATAAGTACGTAAAATCTGTTTGTTCATTATTCTTGTTATATGGTCATTATTCTTGTGAGTTTTATATCTGTAAATATTTTCAATTTTTTTTCCTAGGAGCTATCACAAAGGAGTTAAATTTGAATGTAATACGTGCAACAAGAGATTTTCCAACAAAGACAATTTTGATCTACATCAGAAGACAACAGGGCATACTGGAGAGGGTGAGTCAGAGTGCTCTAGAAGTTATCTTTGCACATCAATAGGTACTACTGTCTTATTACTGAGTATGCATTCCACAGAAGTTGGTGTGTTTGAAGTTGTGGCTTCTTGTGCAAATATAAGAAATCAGACTGATATGTTGGGTTTTTGGACTTTATCCGTCGTCCTGGTTTTTAAGATAACAAATAAAAACACGACGTTTGGGAAACTGGATCTGTTTCCGTCCTCAGGTGAAGGAAAATACCTATTCAGTTGGGTCCGTTAGAAAGAGCTAGCCTCAATCACTGTCCAGTAACTTTGACCTGAATACCCATGGATATTTAGCACTTGTTACACATTTTAGCATCTTAAGGCATTACAATTGACCCATTAAATTTTATTTCATTTTATTTATTTATGTTATATGTAGTGATGATGTCAGTAGTTCAAACTGCATAGCATCAAATAGTAGAGTGATTAATGAATAATGAACTGGAAAGGACTTGAAACGAAGTTGTGGCTTAATTTAACATTTGCCTGGAAGGCTTGAGGAAATCCATAGAAAGTTCATTGGGAGAGGTCACCTGTAGGCCAGGATTTGAACATGGGATCTGCTGAATGTGAAGCATGAGCATGACTTTGACTTCAGTGTTTGTAAGGGTTCTCAATGAATGATTTCAGTGTCATGTGAAAAAAACATTTTTTAAGTTATACTTGTTAATTTCTGCCAACATCCTGTAATTGTAATGATCACAATTTTGATTTTATGTCATCTGAAATATGGCATCAGCATTTACATTTATAATTTATTTTCCCTCTTTTGATAATATACCATATTTTAGAACCAGGAACTTGTAATGTGCCATAATTAAGTATTTTCATTACATTTAGTGAGGACCAAGTAAATATACTGCTGGCATTTGGTGCCTAACAGAAGTTGTGATCATGACACCAAAAGAAAACAAAGCAGCTTCTAAGAATGATTGTTGTGTTATGGATGTGTGCTAGATTAATAGCATTTGTTTGGCTTTATAGCCAGCTTCCTTGATAAATCTAATCAGGATAGAAACTCCATATCAGTTTGTATTCTTCATGTTTGGTCATAATAACCATACCTGTAACAATCATGAGGTGTATGTTGACTTTGATGTATAGATGCCATTCCAATCTTTGGAAGTATCCAAAACTGACATAATAATCTAATGTACCATTAGCTTCATGAATGTCCCCTTTGATAATACTTTTGTGTTCTAATGGATTCTAGAACTTAATGATTCTGGATTGATTTTAGAGTTACTTGAGGGAGGTTTTTCAATTATATAGATTATTTCTGAGGATTCTGCACATTCTTCTGGATGCTCTTACATACTCCAGTCAAGCCCATTCAATTGTTAACCTGCTTGTACTTTCTCTTGTACAGTGTGTGAGCACGTATTGTGATGGTGAGAGAAATGACTTTCAAGATTTTGACAGCTTTATACATTAACCCCCCCTCCCCCCTGAATATGATGACATGTATGAGAAGGTATTGTCATGTTGAAAGAATAAGTACTTACATGTTTTCACCCCATCTGAATATGAAATGCTGGTGTTTTGAGTGCGCTATGTATGATGGTTCTAACTCCAACTATAACGGCCAAATACCCTCCCCCCCAAGACAAAATGGTGATTTTCCAAAAACATCTCCAGTGATTTTGAGTGAAATTCAGTAATTTATGGAGACCATCTCTTTAAATAAAACTGTGTAGGTAGTACCTTCAGGAAAGTAATGGTGCATGTGCTAGGGGCACAAATCTTTATGCATTGTATACATGTCATAAAAAGGTAAAGCTGTCCCTATAACATACGAAGGGGGACCCAAAAATAACCGGAACCGACCTGTTGCACGCGCACGCTTTTTAGTTACGAGTTGTGCTGCTAGGTGGTGCTAGCTGGGGGTCTCCCGCGACTGTTAGTGAGCTGGCGTCAGTCTGAGTTAAGTGGTTTGTCTGTGGTGCTCTGTTGTGTGCGTTCCTGTTTCAACCCTTTGGCGATTAGTGAGATGGCCGACCAGAAGGAACAAAGAGTGCATGAAATTTTGCTTGATGAAGATCGTCGAAAGACCATTGACCAACTTTCTGAGGAAATGAACATCTCATGGAGCACGGTCTAGTGAATTTTAACCGAAGGTTTGCACATGAGAAGGGTGTCTGCAAAATTTGTTCCTCGCTTGCTCGGAGATGACCAAAGAGAAAACCGCGTGAATGTTTGCTGC
>NW_019725001.1:1863378-1868436 GCF_002891405.2 Cryptotermes secundus | reverse complement strand
TGCAGTTTTCCCTAACAGAAAGCAAAATTTCACGCACACTCTTTGTTCCTTCTGGTCGGCCATCTCACTAATCGCCAAAGGGTTGAAACAGGAACGCACACAACAGAGCACCACAGACAAACCACTTAACTCAGACTGACGCCAGCTCACTAACAGTCGCGGGAGACCCCCAGCTAACACCACCTAGCAGCACAACTCGTAACTACAAAGCATGCGTGCGCAACAGGTCGGTTCCGGTTATTTTTGGGTCCCCCCTCGTGTTGTAACATGGATGGACAGAGCATTGCTTGGTAACTGACCATTAAACACCTCACAAGTGTCAAAACCCATTGATCTACCACTCCCTCCCATCGTCGTACCTCACTTTAAGCAAAAATATTGGTAAAAATAACATGACACATGATGTTTGTAGTAAAAGCAACTAGTAACTGGGCTGTGTCTCTGATGTCTGTAGATTCATCCAGTTGGAGGGAGAAAGCAACACAATTGGAAATATCTTTCAACAACTGTTCAATTATGCTTCCACACATCATTTCTATTCGCCGCACAATGGTGTTCCTTGATAGTTAAAGATCTTGAATAGTAGCTATGGTCTCTTTCTTATTATATATTACAAGTGAATTTACATGCTTTTCACATATAATTTCCTTATAGCCCTATGAGATCGACCAAAAATTGTCCCGCGATCGAGACATTGGACATGCCTGCTATATAACAATATTCCAGGAAAAACCAAGGCAGTGTTTTCTGTATTACGTTACAGTGAGAGAGTTCTCGGTGTAACATAGCCAAGGAAAGTTCATCATGTGAAGACTTTGTGTGTAATTTGAAGGCTTTAATTATGTGTAATATTAGGAGTGTGTTGAAGTGCTGGTTCCTATGTTTTAATTGCATTACCAGGAGAGAAGTAGTGTGTGTGTAACGGTGAATAATGAAGTGTGTGTAAATCAGCGATGTCGCTGTAACTTAAATGTGATTAAGAGAGGTGGTAATCGAAAGTGTTAATAACTCCAATTATCCTAATTAGAACCCATCATTCTCGTCACATGGACCACCCTACACGTGACAATACCATGAGGGCCATAGGGTTGTGAGACATTGAGGCTTCCACACTTTCTAGACAGTTGGCTCACAGGTGGCAGTGAGGTTGTGAGACCTACATGCTGGCTGCCCTTAACCCAGGAAGAGTCCTTGTACTTATTTCTGTGATAGGCTGAGTTGACCTGGGCCATAGTGTGGCTGGAGGGATTAGATCATTTGAAAAATCCAGTGATCTCATCTGGAATTGAACCTGTGACCTTCAGGCTTGTAGGTTAGTGCCTCAACCAACTATGCTACCGGGCTGCACCATAGCTCAAGTGGTTAGTTGCTGGCTGCCCACTGTGGCGGCCCAGGTTCGATCCTGGGTCTGGTGAAGTGGGATTTGTGGTGGACAAAGTGGCACTGGGGCTGGTTTTCTCAGAGTACTTCAGTTTCCCTTGCCAATCTTCATTCCACCAAATTCTCCAGCATCATAATCACCCGGAACAGGTACAATAGGCCAATCAGTGGCTGCCATGCCGAGTGGACCCAGATGGACTCCACCCCCCACTAAGTGAATTTAAAGAAAAGAAAACTATGCTACCTCTTACCCCCATATTTGTCATAGCTTGTCTAATCAGTACCAATGATAGTGTGCCAAATAACAGCCAGTTTCATTTCCAAGGTAAAATAGCCACGATCAGTTGCCCATGAGAAACTCTCATTACCAGTCAGTCAGACTTTGTTGTTGTTTAGTATTCTGTACCAGTGGTGGACTATCATGCAATATTAAGTTACAGCTCCAAGGTAACACAGTCAAGGTCAGTCATTTATGAGCAAGTGTGCTGTCCTTGTACCAATCTCTCCTCTTCTGTGGTTTACTTCATGCTGCTGTCAGTAGCTCAGGATGTATAGCAATGAGTGTTAGGCTGATTGGTGAATAATGAATTAGAAAGGATATGGAAAGAAGTGGTCATGGCCTAATAGAGGCATTATTGCAGCATTTGTGTGGAGGTTAAGATAAGGTAAAGCTATCCCTGTAACAGGCTGTGAAGGCCCATAGGGTTATGAGATGTCAAGGCTTCTACATTTTCTCTAGATGATCGACTCACAGATGGTGGTAAGGTTGTCAGCCTTATGTGACAGCCACCCTTTACCCCTCTCCCCCCTCCTCCCCCACAGGAAGATTTCTAGTACTCATTTCTGTTAGAGGCTGAGTCGACCCCAGTGGCATAGTGAGGCTGGAAGGATTAGGTAAATTGAAAAAGTCCCCTTCTTCGGAATTGTATGGAGGGATTGAGGAAAACTGCAGAAACCCTGAATTAAGGTGCACCCACCAAATATTTGTACAAGGCCAGAACATTGCAAGTACATCACCCTGCTTGGTGCTGCCCTGCTTCAAATGTTCTTGTGACACTTTGTATGTTTTACTCCTTTTTTTGTTAGTTTTTAAGGACATCTTGCATGATGTGAGCGTGGCTGAGATATATTTTTAGGGATCTGTTTTTGTTGTTTTAAGAGTTTGACACCATATTTCACACCAGTGGTTATTAAAAATAAGCACTAAGCAAGATAACTTCTGACTTCTCATTGGAAGCTGTCCAGTTAGAATCTTGGCTGGGGCACTGCCTGTCCTGGCTGAGTTTTTTCATGGATTTTCTCAGTCTATCCAGGCAAGTGCCAGTACTTCAAATTAGGTCACAGCCTTATCCTTTCTAATTCATTATTCACTAGTCATTCTACCATTCACTGCTCGTTAATCTGAGCCACTAATGTTGTTAAATAAACATAATTAAGTGCTAATAGTAATTACTTTTTAATGTATATTTAAATTTCAGGCATTATAGAGGGCTTGGAAGATGGAGAAAATACTGAAGACTTGGCATCTGGTAATCGCTATCCTTGTGACCAGTGTGAGAAGACTTTTCAGACAAAACAGAGTTATGAGGTATATTTATATTGAAGCTGATACTGACGAGGCACTGTGCTACAAGCCAGAAGGTCACAGGTTCAAGTCCTGAGGAGGTCATTTTTTTTTCTTCAGTTTACCTAATCCAGCCGCACTATGGCCCTGGGGTCGACTCAGTCTCTAACAGAAATGAGTACCAGGAATTATTTAAATAATTTTCCTGGGGAGTAAAGTGCGGCCGGAGCGTAAGGCTGACAACCTTACCGCCATCTGTGAGCCGATTGTCTAGATAATGTGGGAGCCTCAGTGTCTCACAACCCTATGGGCCTTCGCAGCCTGTTACAGGGATGGCGTTGCTTTTTTACTGACTACATCTGTATTTCTAGCCCACATTATTTTATAGGAAAATTGGATCATAGTACTGTCATGGCCATGATAATGAGCCTGAACTTCTGTTACACAAAATTTTTTATACATCTTAAAATAACTTGTCAGCCATGTTAAATCGATATTTGGTTTCTGTTTTGGTGGCTGTAATGAGTGCAACCATTGGCGTACGTGGAATTTTGTGTAGATTTGTGTCATACATGTACCTGAATTCTTTGAAGTATCATTTTTTGTATGTTAACGATTACAACTCTGGCAAAGGTGTGAAGTTTTTAGATTACATCTGGCATGTTTTTTAATGTGATAAGGATCTGTCATAATAGAAATTATTCAGTAAAGGGGAAAAGCAAATTGTGTAATCATTAATTTATAGTTCTTACTAGTCTTACTATATTTATTGAAGAATTTGAAGGAAAGGTGGCTGTGTAAATTCACAGAATGTATTAATAATTGAAATTATTGTAGTGCTATAATTCTTTTCATTTCAGGTCCATTTAAAAGCAATCCATGAAGGTCAAAGACCATTTGCATGTGAAGTGTGTGGAAGGAGTTTTGCATATCATAACAGTTTGAAGGGGCACATGCTGTCACATGAGGTAATATCATCTTGCACCTAAATGTGGAGTAAATTATTTGCCTTATGAATCAGCTGCAAACCAAGTTCAGGCATTATTGTGAAGCCAGTGAGTTTTGATATTTTTATGAGCATGCAGATACCTGCATTTGTGAAAAAGTAGTTTAACTGTATTGTGCCAGGCTTCTGACTTCTCAATTTTAGTAGACTGATTCCTGAAAATAAGAATGACCCTATGTAATGATATGCACCATGTGTTATATTCTTAGCTTCTGAATTAATTTTTGTAAAACTTCTCAGGAAAGGCATACCATGGCCATGCCATAACATAGGCAGTTCTCACAAGCCTCAGTTCACTTCCAGGTTAGTCCTTGTGAAATTCGTGGGGAAAGTTTTTCTTGAAGCACTTGATCATTCCACCAGTGTTCCATTCTCATTTTCTGAGGCAGGTACACTGTTACCATTTCAGGATTCAATCCAAGGGACTTTATCCTACCCCACTCTTAAATTAATTGAAATGTCATTACATTGGAGATGGCCATGAAAGTCTACATGTATTTGAATTCTTACCTTAAGTGATTCCAGTGTGCAGACATGTGAAGCTTGAGGAGCTGTGTGCTATTCATTATAGGATTTTGAGAAGTCACATTTTGCAGTGTTAAAATTATTCATCTTGTGCTAAGATAATAGTTCCATGAAGTAGAAAAATAATGTGCTTAATATTGTGACATGTTGAGCTATGGATCACCCCTACCTCCCCAGCGGTATGTGGCGGTAATGTAACGCTCGCGTTACTACGGTAATAGGCGAGTTCCCGCCCCGCCACTCCCCTCCGCGGTGACGTAACGCGCAACGCTACGTACCCGTAATCAACTTCCTACTGTGACGTGGCACTCATTACGCAACCGGCAAGCACTGCAGCTATATAAGTGAGCTGCACAGCTGGTACCAGTCAGTTCTACTGTAGCAGTCGGCGACTTCAGTTGTACTGTGACAGCCGCCGAGTTATAACGTGGCCATCGCCGAAGATAGTTCCGAGCAAGCCTACGAGAGTGTGTTATCAACAGTTCTCCAGTCAGCGGACTACAGTTGGAGTATAGCAGCCGTCGCGGATAGAAGAACCGGACGTGTGTGTGATTGTGTAATTGGGAGCGTGTGATACAGTGAT
>NW_019725001.1:1850665-1859734 GCF_002891405.2 Cryptotermes secundus | reverse complement strand
CCAGCAAGTGGCTAGAAGTCCAGGAGGAACGACGACGTCAGCGAGTGCAAACGACGCATCAAGAGCTGTTACGTCGATGTAAGAAATTTCCAACGAAAGACCTGATGAAGGATTTGACCTCGTGGAGGGGACGACCCCCTCCAAAACGGAAAAAGATACTTCAAGCAGAGGAGGAACCGGTGGTGTAGAAGTACCGGCCTCCCAAGGAAGAATGAAAGTGATGGATGAATGGGACACAACTGGATCTTCTGGCGAGCTGAAAGGAAACCGCTCGAGACGAGTCGATCTTAAGAAGGGAGCGGATGTAATGGACAAAGAAGATGCTGCAAGAACAGCCTCCGAAGCAAAGGAACGGGGATGCACCGTTAGGCTATTCGGGACGAACAGCCTTAAGGAGGGAGCAGTGTGACATGTTGAGCTATGGATCACCCCTACCTCCCCAGCGGTACGTGGCGGTAACGTAACGCTCGCGTTACTACGGTAATAGGCGAGTTCCCGCCCCGCCACTCCCCTCCGCGGTGATGTAACGCGCAACGCTACGTACCCGTAATCAACTTCCTACTGTGACGTGGCACTCATTACGCAACCGGCAAGCACTGCAGCTATATAAGTGAGCTGCACAGCTGGTACCAGTCAGTTCTACTGTAGCAGTCGGCGACTTCAGTTGTACTGTGACAGCCGCCGAGTTATAACGTGGCCATCGCCGAAGATAGTTCCGAGCAAGCCTACGAGAGTGTGTTATCAACAGTTCTGCAGTCAGCGGACTACAGTTGGAGTATAGCAGCCGTCGCGGATAGAAGAACCGGACGTGTGTGTGATTGTGTACGTGGGAGCGTGTGATACAGTGATACATAGCTCCCCTACTGTAAACGTGTAGACTACTGAAGACAGAGTGAACTGATTTGCGCATAGGGTTATAAGTCGTGAAACGCTGCAACAGTGTTAACAGATTAATGCGATTAGGGTTATAAAGTGTGAAACCCCGCAACTGTGAGATAAGTAATTGTAGCCGTTACTTGTAGATTGTTGAATAAACGAATTAACGATCTCTACGGCGTCTTCAGTAACGAAACACGTTACAATATGTTTTGATTTTATAACAGCACTAATAAGTCATTATAGCTAGGTATATATTTATATGGCAGGAGGCCGTAATTATTTATGGAGGTTTATATGGAAGATATTTTTGTTCATTCAGAAGAATCTAATTACACAGTATAGTATTTTTGTGGTGTATTGTGTTGTGCTGTTACGTTTTAGCTTTTCAAATCTTGCAGGAACAAAAGGCTGAGAAAGGTTACCCTTGTGACATATGTGGAAAGATGTTAAATCATCCCAGTTCTGTAGTATATCATAAGGAAGCAGAACACAACAACGGGAGGCGTTTTGTCTGCAACAAGTGTGGGAAAGGTTTCAAACATAAACAGCTTCTACAGAGGCATCAGTTGGTTCATTCTGATGACCGGTATGTATCCTTCTTACATAGCACTGATTTCATGATGGACCCAATGCTATAGAGAAGACAGGGTCCATAGTTTGGTTTAGTTAAAATCTATGGTAGCCTTGTGTCAGTGTTGTTTAAATTGAAGATAAACAAGATTGTTGTAGAAAGTTTGAGTTAGATCTGCATCGTTTGTACACTATGTTGTCTTCCAAATTAAATCTATAAAGATACATACTCATATGGTATATAACTGGCTAATTTATATATTGGTTTTTCTTTTCAGTTGTAGCCATTATAAAGTTTAACTGTAGATGGCACATTGTATTGTAACTTTATGGTCTTGTCAGTAAGGTGTATGAAATCTGCCCATGAAAGTACTATGAAGACTTGAAAGAAATTACAGTTAAAATATCAAAAATACTTTTCTCAAACATGGAAGCTGTAACTAACTCCCTGTTAGTGATTATCCTGATTTCAGCTGTTTAAGTTTTTTTCTATTATATAACCTGGAAGTTCATAATCACTGTGAAAGCTCATTGGTTTAAATGGGGCTATTTGGAAAGTAAACTTTGTTAGCTGTTAACAAAACAAGCAATGAGAAAAAGAAATTGTATTGTGTACAAAAGATACATACGTACTTCAGCTACTTCTCAACGTAGTAACTGCTGGAATTGAGGCGCTTGTCATATCAGGGAATAAGTTTATGTATGCTTGTGTCAAACAAGTCTGCCACCTATGAGCTCAGCCACGTTTTGACACGTTCCATCATTCCTCATTATTGTTGAAGTACTATAATCACAACCAGTTCTTCAGGTTAGTGAACAGGTCGTAGTCACTCAAAGTGAGATCAGGGCTGTAAGGAGGGTGGTCAAACAGCTCCCAGTTGAAGTGCAAGCAGCATTATGTGGTCATGCACTGTCATGGAGGAGCACTACGCTGGATGTCAGCATTTCATGCATTTTGGTCTAAATGGCCCTATGCATTTTTTTAAGTGTTCAACAATATGCTTCTGCCATTGTTGTGGTTCCATGTTGCATGAATTCCACCATCAGCACTCCTTTTCTGTTGCAGAAAACAGTTGCCATCAACTTTTTAGGAGACAGCGTTTGTTGAAACTTTTTCAGCTTGTTTGGTGAATGTGTGTGCATCACACACAGGTTTCATCACCTGTTACTTGTACAGTGTGATTGAGAAATTCAGTGTCATCTTTGTGGTATAGCTCTAAAAAAGTTGAGGCCAAAGCCATGCTTTGCATTTTATGCATACACATGAGCTTTTTCAGAACCCACCTTGCACAAAACTTGTGATAGCCTAGCCTAACTGTGATAATCTTGTAGAGAAGAGTGTGAATTTTTTAAATTAACATGGAAGTTCAGAAACTGTGAAGCACTGTCTTTAAAAAATTTTTATCAACACTTTGAACAAGATAATCACTCACTACAGATGACAGACCACTTCGCTCTTCATCGTGAGCGTTTGTTTGCCCAACCATCTTTGTACATTCTGCGCCACTGTCTTATAGTTCCTTCACGCATTACATTTTGGCCATAAACTGTTCATAATTCACAATGGATTTCTGCAGCACTCTTGATTTTAGCTTCAAGGCAGTGGATAACAGCACAAATTTTGCAGCTGGTGGGATTATCAATCGCAGGATGCATCATAACTCTGTAGAGACAAGAACTAGGTGACCAGTTAATGTGATCATTTACAAGGCAATGAGTCATGTGGTGCTACTTTGTATTCATAAGCTCTCCCTCGCTCTTACATTAATTGCCTAAAATAAACAGAAGTTATGCTCTAAGTAGCCCTTGTTGTACTTAGACCATTTCACAACCATGCCACATATTTGCATTTTAGTACTACTGTTTATCTACAATGCTCGCAGCCAAAAGCGAAGGACACATCACAGACACAGTACACACAGAAACGACTCCCATAGTGGATGAACCATACTAGACACGAGTTTGAATTAAGACATATAGATGAATAATCTTAAGTTTTAGTATATACAAATTTTATTATAGTTGACAAATAATGTACTCTCTAAATAATTTTATGAAAGACACAAGATGGCAAACAATGTAATAGCTTAGCGCAAATAACGAACCTGAAAATGGCACTATGTGGCCAAAACATGTAGTATGAAGTGACATATGAAATTGAGTACACTACAAGACGGCCATTACATACATATGGATGAAAATCAGTGCAAACCGCACTTGAAGTGACAATCAAATGATTGGAAGCATCCTGGCTCTCCTCGTCCAAAGAAAGTGCCCCCTACACACAGTAATGTGAAGGCGATGTTCATTGTGGCATATGACATTGATGGAGTGATACTGCACCACACTGTACCTCAACGACAGACACTAAACGCTGCCTACTACTGCAATTTCCTGCATAATCATCTTCGTCGAGCACTCAGGAGAAAGCGACGACACTTGTTGGCAATGAACCCCATCATCCTTTATGGCAGTGCAAGGGCTCATACTGCTGACGCTATCAAGGATCTCATTCTCCGCTGACAATGGGAGATCCTGCAACATCCGCCATACCCACCCGATATGAGTCCGTGCGATTATGATCTCTTTGCCAAAATGAAAGAACCACTGCGAGGGACATGTTACAACACAAGAGAGGAGATTATTCATGCTGTAGGGTGCTCACTGCTGGACATCAACAGAAGTGCACGCGCTGATGGTGTACGATGCCTTCCACAAATTTGGCAGAAGGTGGTACACATGGGGGGTGATTATATTGAAGGAATGTAAGTGCACTTCCTTTGTCTTTTACATACCAGACGATGGATGAAGTCCAAAACAAGCCAAAAGAAGTACAGTATACACCATCGTCAGAATCCTTGCAAGTCTATCTGAATGTGTGTTTACCTCAGGTAATAAAGTCATTTCAGAACTATAGAGGTGTTGCCACTACTTTTTATCCAACCTATGTACATTTTGAAGGAAAATTTTATAGTTATGGAGTGTCAGTGTTACAGTCTTCCAGGATGCCACACTGAGTAGTTTGGTACCAGTGTTTTAATTTAAAATGAGTAGAATGATGGCCATTTTTAAAGTAAATGTAACAGTCTATATTATTTCACTTATTCTGTCATCATTGATTCAGTGTTATTTCTTTCCATCCAATTTTTATGTTATGTTGGTTTATGTTGCACGTTATGGTGCAAGTTTCTAAATAGGATGTTGATCTTTGGAATTTTGTTTGCTGTTTATTTTGATTGATATAATTTTATTTCTTTGCAGGCCATTTGTATGTAAGTCTTGTGGTGCAAGTTTCAAAACAAAAGCAAATCTATTGAATCATCAGCCAACTCACACTGGTGAAAAGAAATACTTCTGTGAACTGTGTGGACAGCAGTTTGCACATAAGACAAGTCTCACATTGCATTATAGGTGGCACACTGGTAAGAGTTAACTCAAGTGATGTCTAGATATCTTAACTTTCTCCTTGTCTAGCAAATGATTCTGAGGATTGATGTGTCTCAAATGTTGATAGTCAGAAGAGTAGAGGTACTTGCTGAAATTGGTACTTACACAATAGTTACATTCCCAAGAGTGGTTACATAACTTTAAGTTCTGTAAGTCAATGTTTCTGATATTCCATTGGTTCCACTTCCTTTATTTTCAATGTAGAACTATTAACTTTAATATTCTACATCCAATATTGTATTTAAGCATCCTGTTGGCACTCACTTTACAAACAAGCAGCGGTCGCTCGGTCGATATAGTTCGCTTGCAGACTAAAACCACGGAGTTTGTTTTTTGATTTACAATGCAAATTATTACTCGTAGTGTCTCTTCCTTCTCACAACATGTGCAGCACTACTGCACAAGCAATGTAAACCTACAGTCAAAGGTACATATATGATAGCTACATCAACATACTTGGGAACTACACACAGCAAGACAACCACCCATGCTGCTGCACATATAAATCCAAACAGTGTCATTTGGCTGAATGGGTGATGACCCCAAGCAAGATATTGAAATTTTGACTAAATTTTAACTAGTTTTTGTTGATTTTAATTAAGGTCCATTTGTTGTAAGTTAAGAGAAACTGCGTTCACATGTGATATGAGAAGTTGCGCTTACGAGGGTAATTCCAAAAGTAAGGTCTCCTATGTTTGAAAATATAAAATAAACATTTATTTTCAATTTTGGATACATCAGTTGAATCTTGAACATGTACTCATTTCTCTACATAATCGCCATTTCAGTCGATGCATTTTTGTAGGCGCAGTAGCAGTTTTTGTATGCCCACGTCATACCAGTTCACCTCCATGCTGTTCAGGAAACTTCGAACCTCAGCTTTCACCTCATCGTCGTCGTTGAAGTGCTTTCCAGACAAATGTTCTTTCAACTTTGGAAAGAGATGGTAGTCACTGGGCGCCAAGTCCGGACTGTAGGGTGGATGGGTGATGATGTTCCATCCAAACTGTTGCAGTTGAGCGACGGTTTGTCGGGCAGCATGGGGACGAGCGTTATCGTGGAGAATGCTTACGCCCTTGCTCAACATCCCTCTTCCCCAGTTCTGAATCACCCGCCTGAGTTTTCTCAGTGTCTCACAATATCTCTCAGCGTTTATTGTGGTCCCAGTTTCCATAAAGTCAACCAACAATACCCCGTTTCGATCCCAAAACACAGTTGCCATGACTTTACCGGCAGACTGTGTTCTTGAATTTTCGAGGCTTAGGCGAAGAGGAATGCCGCCACTGACGTGATTGTTGTTTTGTCTCAGGTGTGAAGTGGTATGCCCAGGTTTCGTCGCCTGTGACAATTGAATTCAAGAAGTTGTCCTTTTCGTCAGCATAGCGGCGAAGAAATTCACGGGAAGAGTCAACTCTCTGCCGTTTGTGGTCTTCCGTGAGCATTCGCGGGACCCATCTTGCGCACACCTTCCGATAATTCAACTTCTCTGTCAAAACCTGATAAATGGTGGTTCGGGAAACCTCGGGAACCGAAATGCAGAGATCATCGAGTGTGATGCGCCTATCCTGACGCATGACTCGCTCAATCTTCATGACTGTCTCGTCAGAAATTGACGGTCTCCCAGTTCTTTTTTCGTCGTGTATTGCAGTACGACCAGATTCAAACTCCCTACACCACTTGCGGACGTTCTTTATGTCCATGCACGACACGCCATACACTTCCACCAATTGACGATGAATTTCAATTGGTTTAGTCCCTTTTGCGTTCAAAAACCGAATAACTGCGCGAATCTCACACTTCGCGGTTTTAGTAATCGGGAGCTCCATTTCTAACGGCAACCGTGCCAAGACTGAGCATCCTAGCTACGTGCGCGCATGCTTGGTGGTATTGGGGGGAGCGAGGGAAGCAACGAATGCAACAGGGTTGCCAACAGCCGCACGAAAAATTACCCAGCGCTTTGGAGACCTTACTTTTGGAATCAGCTACATACCATATAGTGCAACAGTTTTAATGAATTTGAGACAACTGATGGTGGCCATGTACAGTTGTAACATGCTGTGTGAAGGAAGGGGGGATATAATAGGGTGCATTGTAGATGGAAATATATTGTATGAAATAAACTCTACATATATGTTTAACACTGGTTATTTTGACCATTATGAATCCCAGTTCTGTTGTTTCAGACATATCATTTCATTATTTCCACATCATCATCATCGGCAATAGCCTTCCTTAGAAGATTCTGCCATATTTGACCTGTATTCACTTTTTGGATTTTATAACATTTTTTTTTACGGAACAAGGTTGTCAGCCTTGAGTCCATCCCTAACCTGGAGGACCATGTCACTCTGTTTATGTCCCCCAGTGACAGGGTGGTCCAGTTATAACTCCAGGCACTTGATTCCCTTTCTGTTGCCTTCTGTGAGTTATTGGGCTATGGTGGAGATACTGTAACCCACCTCCACACAAGGAATCCCCAGTCTTCACTAAAGAACTGAATAAAAAATGTGTTAAATACAACATTTGTATAAGTTGAAATTGCTTGTGATGGAGGATAACAACTTGAATATCCAAGACTGTTCAAACAGAAACGTATTTGTTTCTTTGAATACATGTATGTTATTGAAGAGATGTAGTAGTGTTATTTATTTTTCAAATGAATCCGATAATGGATAATTTATAATTTATTTAACATCCATAACTGTTACACAGGCACATTTGGACAAGTCAGTTGAAAACAACCAAACCTTAAGTGTTAGCAGCTCTTAAAAAATGTACAAGACATTTTACAGTCAATATCAATAATCAATATCCCCTTGATATAGCTTACCAACCATGGATGACAGCTCCCAGCAATTCAATATAAAGCAATAAATATACCAAAAACACAGTCAGCCATGTAAAACAAAGCATCACACTACCAATGAAGATAGCAGTCCAAAGACCGTCTGTATACTTCCGTATCACATTGTAGCCATTTTGCTTCCATAGGCATGCTGTAGCCATGTGTTGAGCACCACTTCATAGCAGTTGCTTTATGGCCGCAGCTGCTCGCTGTGAAGGGTTAAGTCAGACGCAGCTACTCACTGTGAATCGCCTTTTAGTGATTCCAAGGAAACAGTTGTTGATGTGGCTGTACAATAACTCTGATGTTATGTAATATGATGTACTGGGTGCCACTCAGTAGAGAACATGAGACCTTTACTAGGACCGTTAAATGGGCTTTGGCTCCAACAAAGCGGTCAAACAAAACCCACGACAAATTTTACAACACTTGCACTTTATTTAATTTTGATTAATTAAATCGTCAGTGATAGACATGATGGCAGTACACAGTTCCTTTGTTCCCTTCGAGGAGAGAGACATACAGGCGTCTTAACAGTTTAGAAGCTAGGCATTGTCTGTCTAACACAAAGAATTTGGCGTATCAAGCCAGTAGCTGCTTGGCATGACATCGTCCAGTAACAGGTGTTTCTTATTGGCTATACATTGGGAAGTACCTCTCTAAAGTCCCTAGCTATATGCGCTCGGAGTTTATGTCACGCATTACAAACACAAAGGGGAACCCCTGGGCTATAAATTTACGTATGAAATCACTCCACATTGTATCATCTGCTAGTTAACTTATAGTCCATGGAATCTTATATTGCATGATTATGTATGCAATTCCCTCAAATTCATAATTTAAGTTTTGTAAATTGCAATAGTTATATAAAAAAATTATATGTGTACATAAATTTGGCGAAGTATGTTACTAAAAAGGAGTAATCAGTTACACTATCAAAACTAACTTGAATTACCAGACTGTCATCTATCATTGTTACTAAAAACGCTTGTAGAGAACAAAAACAGTTTTATAATAAATAACTTTTTAATTTGTTTTTAAAAATCCTAAATTTTTTATTGTTTTTAATTTGAGGAGTAAATTGTTATGTATTTCCATTCTCATATTACACTTTTTATACAATGAACAGTGCTGCATAATTGGAGATATAAATCCTGTTTCCCTTTTGTGTTATGCTTATGAATATCAGAATATTGAGTCGTATAGATCTTATTCTTTGTTATTAAGCACAAGTTCTCAGATACACATACACAGACTTCTACAAGACACCTTGTTTTTAACTCCTTTAATAAGTCTTAGACCTTTTTTCTGTATTTTAAATACTACAT
>NW_019725001.1:1808790-1850594 GCF_002891405.2 Cryptotermes secundus | reverse complement strand
AAAAAGTATAAGGAATCTGCAAGCGACAAGACCGTGAGAACGGTAAAAGCAGTAAATGGTAAAAACGGTCTTGTCGCTTGCAGATTCCTTATACTTTTTCTTCTACCCTGAAGATGGAGGCGATACGTTCCTCCGAAACGTCGGTTAACACCACTTATACACGGTGCCAAATCCCAAAAGACTGCTTTCTTCAATAAGTTATTTCTTTGTAATTTAAATACAGAATGGGTCTATGAATTAAACTAGATCCTCTTTCCTGAAATAGTATTGCCTTGGTCTTGCCGTTATTACAAGATTATTTGTCAAGAACCAGTTTTCTAATTGTTTCATAACTTTTATGCTTTTCCATTTAAAAGATGTGAGATTTTTCTCAATGAGTAATATATATATATAGGGTGAGGATTTTCCAGTGTCAAGCTTCTAATATAAGATTTAAAAATATGTTTTATGTACTTTCTGTGTCAGAAATAAACATGAAGCTTATATAACAGGGTGTTTCACGACTTTAGGGCATAACTGCAGGATGTGATTTCCTAGGTCTTTGTGATCAAAAAAGTTCATATAAACATGTGACCGATTTTGGACGGTTATGGAGTTATGACAGTTTTTTCATTCCCGTACATGCCCTCGTGTGAACCGCGTCTATCATCTGGCGGGTCGCTATTTTTAGCCAGCTACAGACAGAGCGTTCTCGTCATCTTGGCACTTGAGAGGTACCTAAGGTGTGGTGGGTTGGTATGTCTGGCCACGGCTAGTGTGGCGGCTACTGGTGTTCAGAACAGTTCTCATATTGGTGCGTGTTACGTACACCACGATGCCATTTACATTTTCATTTGAGGATTATGCAGATATGATTTATGTGTATGGGTTTTTGTGACGGTAACTCAGTTCTTGCCGTAGCTGAATATCAGCAACGGTTACTGAATCGTAGAATACCGAACCGGAGAGTGTTTACTGGAGTTTACCAGGCATTGCGAGATGCCGGTAGACTTCCCGGCATTCGTATTGCAGCTGAGCGTGGTGTTAATGAAGGCGTCAATGAAGAAGGCATTGTTCATATGGTCCACTGCTGTCCACCTACAAGTACGCGAAGAATTGCCAGCCAAGTCTCCAGACTTAAGCCCAGTGGATTATTGTGTGTGGGGATGGATGAAAGAACTGGTTTACAGTGTGAAGGTGGCAACGCGAGATGCTTTGCTCGGTCACATTCTGGATGCCACTGACCACATAAGAAACAGCCAGCTGAAGCTGTTACATGCTACCCGCGCGGTTCGCAATCGAGCGGCAGCCTGTGTTGCAGCCGGCGGTGGCATTTTCCAAAATCAGCTTTAAGCACCAATCAATTCAAATTAAAGGTAATTTCACGAAGTTAACTTTACATTCATACTTTAAATGTATCATGTATTATGCTGGTTTATTATTTTGTTCGTTTATTGTCAGTAATCGTTACCTTCTATTCTCAGTTTTAAACGGTCATAACTCCGTAACCACCCAAAATTGGACACATGTTTATATGAACTTTTTTGATCACAAAGACCTAGGAAATCACCTCCTGCAGTTATGCCCTAAAATCATGAAACACCCTGTATAAGATCTCAGGTTTTTGCATTGGTCAAAACTTATGTTGTGGTCTTCTGGGTTAGGACACTTGTGTAATCAACTATGAACCTTGAAGATGGAAGTAGTATGTACTCATGAAATATCACTACCCGTATACCAGACTACATTGAGTCATAGCATGGAAGTCTGCAATATGAAATATGAATTAATTTTGGAGTTATAATTTTTCATGTGTAGAATCTGGTTTAACCTGCAAATTGTGTGTCCTGATTTTTATTATTTGTTTGTTCAGGCCAGAAACCATACCAGTGCCAAGTATGTAACAAGAACTTCTCACAGAATGGTAACCTCCAAGAGCATCTACGTATACATACTGGAGAGAAACCTTTCTGCTGTGATTACTGCGGCAGGAAGTTTACAACATCTTCACAAGTGAGCATAAGTGAACTGTAACTTTAGCATATTCAGTTTAGTATTAACTTCATCACAGACTTTATGCTTCTTATCCTGAGTAAGTGACAGGATCATCTGGGTTTGATCCCCTGTTCTCAACAGTAGGGATGTATCTCTTCACTGCCTTATCCAGACTGACATTAAGGCCTGCCCATCCTCATGACGAGTGGGTATGGGTGATGTTTGTCTGGGTGGGGGGAAGGGATCACAATACAAATCTGACAAACTGCATCAATCTGTTGCTGATATTATGAATGCATGAAGCTTTACCTCCAGCCCCCACATCATGACTTGTAATTGGGCAGAGGGACAACTTTGCATGCATGCGCGCGTGCGCGCACACACACAAAACATGTTCCACAAATGGTTTGCCACACTTTGGAAACCAATTTCTTTCTATTGTATCTTATGAAAGAGATCATCTGCAAGACCAAATTACAGAGGGAAGTGGAACTGGTGTTTCAATTAATGAGTGCTGCTTCTTACATATGAAAATACAACAAAATATAGTAACAGGCAGTAAATTGAGGAGGCACCCCATTATGCTGAAAGTACATCCGGCATCTTGTTGCCAGATGAACATCTCCAAGTAACTTTGGTAATTCTTCTTCTAAGAAGTGGAGGTAAATCTCACCAATTAAGCAGCCAGGAAAAATGAACGGCCCGATTAGCTGATCATACAGAAAACACCAGACATTGACACTGAATCGATGTTGAAAATTTGATTCTATCATGGCTCGGGGATTATTGTCTGTCCAAACATGAAAGTTGTGACTGTTGTTGACCCCGTCCCATGTAAGCTGTGCCTCATCGCAGAACTGTATCAAGTGGTACAACTGCCGATTTCCCTTTAATCAGTTGCAGAACTGCAGACGAAGAACACGGTCTCCTGGTTGTAGGTGTTGTACTTGCTGTAAATGATAAGGATGCAGACCATTCTCATGAAGAGCCCTCCAGGCTATGGACTAAGAAACAGAACCGCCGAGCTAGATGTCTTGTACTGGCACGCGGACTGCACTCTACAGCATCAAGAATGTTTTCTTCTTTGCACAATACATGTTTAGGATTTCGTTCGTATTGTATACGAATGCTGGGGAGAGAACCAGTTTGTCTTAATGTGTTGTATGTACTGCTAATGGATTTAGGATTCGGAATCCTGTGATTAGGATAACGCCGGTGATATTCGGCAGCATCAGCTTTCACATTTCCATCACATACACCCAAAACAAACACCATATCGGCATATTCCTCAGTGGAAAATGTGTATGGCATCTTACCTTCACAAAATCACCAACACAACGTCCTGTTTACTACTGGATTGGTCTGCCTACCTACATGCAACATTCCAGCTGGTCTGCCTTATCTGCTGACGCAGCTCACTGGAACCATGGTCAGCCAGGCGGGAAGCATAGCACTGCATGTACAATGATGTGTTTCGAAAATCTATTGTTACTCCGAAACTATTGAAAATCGACCACAAGTTTATAAGGAAATTTTGCAGGAAATAACCTCAGGAATATGTACCATAAGCCGGGGTAAAACTTCCTGAATCATCCTGTATATACTGATGAATTCATCTGATTAGTGCTCTTATTTATTTTCTCCTGTGTACATTTGAAACATCTATAGCTCCTTAGTGATTTTGAATAGAACCAATGATGTATCAATATTTATTGCGTAACCTCCCATATCACCTTCTGAAGTATAGTAGATCAACTGTTAAACACCTTGTGTGCAGCCTGTGTATGCTTGCATATTTAGTTCTACCAATTGGATGGCACTCTTGTATATATTTGGAAATAGCCAGGGTTTAAATTATGGCCCAGAGACCAGCTATTCTCATTTTATTTTTTGTGGCTTTCCTCAGTCCCTCATGGCAATTACTGGATTAAGCCTCAACTGCTTCCTTACATATCCTTTCCAGTTACTTAATCATAAAGTCATTCAACATTGTCATAAAATAAAGCATGGAATAAATAAAAATACAATGATGGTTCTTGTATCAAATTTTTGGGAACGAGTATAATATTTTCAGAGCTAGGTAATCAAAATCTCAACCTAGAATGTTTGGGCATTCCATTGGTAAGAATTAATAATGAATTCTGTATCAATGACAGACTGGCATATGGACCCATCATTTTATCCTACGAAGCAATAAGCTAGATGTTTCCCTTACATTTGTTACAAAACAGAATGAGGCGTCCATAAGCGTATATCTTCTGTGATTTATGTAATTTTAATTTTTTTATGTTTTCCGTAATAATGATCTTAGCAACTTGAATTTAATAGTGTCAGGTGATGAGATGACTTATGAACAAAGAATTGGAAAGGATACTGATTGACGCGGTTGTCGTCTGATTTGAGGTTCCATCCCAACATATGCTTGGAAGGAGTGAGGAAAACCATGGACATCACAGAATTACCAGTCTCCAGATCAGGATTTCAACCTGGACTACTGGCCACATAAACACAACTTTTAAGCCTCTGGATTGATATTTTAACATTTTGTTTAAGGATCATTTAGAGCATATTCTTCCAGCTGGTTGATTCTAGTTTTACCTGATAAATGTTTTTATTGGTGAAATGTGTAATTCTGACATTATTTCTTGATTTCCTCTTTTGATAGAACTGTATGACCTGTTGTTGATCTGTTGAACTACATTTTATCTAATACTACTCTTCCTTCATCAGTTTATGGTCCATTTGCACATTGTCTCCAAAGTTTATCTCTGTGTTGATTATGTGTGTAGAATCTTTCATTTCTTCTGATATGTATAAAAAAGATAACTTGTCGGGTTCTTTTTTCGTTCCATGGACCTAGTGGAGAACCCTCAACGATTTGAAATTTTCTTCATACTTTTACCTATATGTATGAAAACTTGACGCTGATCATTCTGAGCCCNTGTTTATGTTGAAAATTTCTAGATTCTGGCAGAAACAAGAAGTCCGGAGTTATGACATTTACGATCAGTCATAAATTTAGCTCGGGTACAGGGAACCGGACGCGCCTAAAAGAACAGGTCAGAGCTTGTTACAATTGCCTGTGAATGAGGGCCAGTATGATTGGGTTGCCTCCTTCAAGCTTCCCACGGAAGATGGGATGAAATGTATATGTCAACACCATCTTTCGAATTCCCGGCGTGGGGGTGCAAGCCATTCCACAAAAAGGAGACTTTCACAATATTCCAAACTGAACGGACGTGACCTTTGCACGCTCAGAGACATAGCTTGCCGATAGTAATGCGGTAACGTAAAAGCTAAGAATACATTAATTTAACAGTGTGGTGAATTAGCAGGTGAATAAACGTCAATTGGCTCAACTCTCAGAAAAACGCTTTCTTCGGCATCGCTACCCTGAGACTCATGCGAACCGACCCAGCTAGTTTCCCGTACCTATACCGATTTTCCTTAGTTTGATCTGTGAGAACAACTTGCAGTGGCCATCATACACTGTTCTAAGGTAGAAACAGGTGTAGCAGGGATAGCACCATTCCGACCGCTGATACAAAGGCAGGTTGGAAAAGAGCGGTGTTAAACTGTGGCTGTTAAAGTGATATGTAAATACTATGATGAAGTTGATGAATGGAATTTGAATCCCCATAATCCAGTATTTCTTTCAATTACATGATTAAACTTTAATTTCTCAATTTGAACATTTTTCCTTCATTAAACTAGCTGCAATATAGTGTGATATTGACAAGGAAAGAATGGGTATCCCTGCTTGTATAATAATTTTTTAAATTTTAATGGACTCTGCAGCGCGGTGTGCATTTGAATGTTGATGGAATGTATAACTCTAATTTTTTTTGTGTGTCAGTTCAAGCTACATGTGAAGAGACATACTGGAGAACGACCGTGGAAATGTGAGTTCTGTGGAAAGTCTTTCTTGCATAAAGACACATGGAAGTGTCATACTAGAAGACATAAAGGAGAGCGTCCATTCCAGTGTCATTTCTGTGCACGAGGATTCACAGAACAATGGGCACTCAAAAAACATCTGCGCCTACATACAGGCGAGAAACCATACTCCTGTAATATGTGTGGGAAAGCTTTTGCTGATTGTTCAAACCTCACCAAGCATAAAAAGGCAAGTTTTTATTTGTAACATAATTCAGTTCAGTATGTTTGTTAATCTTTGAAAAACTGTTGTTTATGCCTTAAAGAATTCATTCACATGGCTGAGTAGTGATTTTCATGGGATATTTACATACACTTGTAATCACAGTAAATTAACTTGCTTGTATGCTGCTTTATGTATGTTTTAGGTTCATCGTGAAAACAAGGACGGTATTGTCGGAGCAGCTGGAGGTATTTCTGTAGATCGAACAGTTTGGAATATTATTCGCTCACATCTGTCAAAGGAAGTGTCAAACGATGGCAATGCGGAAGGTGAAGCGAGGACAGGAGAGGAAGGTGATGGTGTCCAGCAGATTATTTATGTAACATATCAAGATCCAGATGACCCCAGTGAAGCCAGAACTCTTCATATTGTAGATGACATGCAGGCTGATAGTGATGCAGCGGTGAGTGGGTTATATATATAAAAGAGAAATTTTGGCATTAGGTATTTTTATTATACATTGTATGATACACCTTAAGAGATCATAAAGTGCATAAACATACGTCATTGTACAACTGCTTTAACCTTTATCGGACGGGCCATTTAATTTCCGGTAGGGACAGCTGGACGGAGTTTATTTAAATGCCCGCCCTTCTAGAGCGATGAAATTGTAAGCATGTTTCTGAAAATGTTGTAATTTCTACATTTTTTATGATAAATGAACGAAATGAACGCTCCTTTAATGTAGAAAGAATATAGAATCAGATATTCTAATTTACAGATTTTAATATCTGTAAAAAAAATGTTACACTCGTTCCAAAAAAAAAAAATCCCGAAATTCATACATTTTCTGCACCATGCGTTCTAGCAGTGTAATACATTTTCTGCGCCATGCGTTTTAGCAGTGTAAAAGTCCTTGTCGCCACCTCATACAATACTATCGCTTGTTGAAGCTTATTTATCGTATGGTACATGACGGTATGCAGAGACTGTGGGCGTCTGATATTCGTTCGCTGTGAGAAATACACATGATTACATTCTCAGAATATGGTGTTGCCAGATCGGTCATTCGTTCATTCATTGCAGTCAAACCATTGTGTTTGTAACGATTTTGAAACATCGCAATATGAGGTCAGCCACCCATGACATCATGAACCATTTTTGAAGGAGATATTCAGTTCAGCTAAGACGTGAATGAGATATTTGTATGTGTGGGTGCGATTTATGGCTTCTGGTCGTGGTCTAAGCACTGTGCTGGCAGTAAACCATTCACTGCTAGAGAGCCGTATAATTCACCATGGCCACACAACGACGTCGTATGGAAGATATTGAAATTGAAAAACAGCTGTTCAATGACACAGATTCGGACTGCTATTCAACCGATTCGGACAGTGGCGAAGAAAGTTGGAATTCTGATTCCGCGGAAGAAGGGTCATCACCTTCGTCGGCAACTTGGGGACCGCCAGACCAGTGTGGCTGGAGAGGTGTGAATAATTATTCCGGTGTAGCTGTGGGGATAAATATCACTGCAGCTCCACACGTGAATAAGGATTCCACCCCTCTCTGCGTTTTCATGCTGTACTTTGCGGGGATTATCCATCTGCTGGTGGAAGAGACGAATAGGTACTATCACCAGTACCTAGATAGACTTGAAGACGGACCATCTCCGCGGCCTGACGTAACTGAATCCGAGATGTTTCTGTTTCTAGGAATAATCATTCAAATGGGACATGACATTAGAGACACACTAAAGGACTACTGGTCGACTGCTGAACAATTTGTCATACCTTTCTACTCTAACACAATGAAATGCAACCGTTTTCTTCACATTCTTCGTTTTCTACATTTTGCAGACAACAGTACAGAAACTGACAGAAATGCCGACAGTTATGACCGACTATGGAAAATTCGGACCATCTTCGACACTCTCAATGACGCATATCAAAAATATTATAACCCTTCCGAACATTTGGCCATAGACGAAATAATAGTTAAATTCAAGGGAAGGGTGGTTTTTAGACAGTACATCCCTAAGAAGCACAAACGTTTCGGAATCAAAATCTTCAAAATTTGTGACGCCGCTGGGTATACCTATGACATGAAAGTTTACTTAGGAAAAGACAGGAAACGTGCCAGCCAAGACGTGACAGCGACACATGCTACAGTTAGGGACCTATGCAGGCGTATTGAGGGCGTAGGTCACAAACTGTACATGGACAATTTCTTTTCGTCACCAGACTTGTTCGACGACCTGATGACAAAGGACATAACGTGCTGTGGGACAGTCAGACCTAATCGGAAGGGCTTGCCTGACGATTTTCGACGAAGACAATTTCGACTGAAGAAAGGTGACATTCGTGTTAGGGTGAGACGGAACTTGACAGCACTAGTTTGGAAGGACAAACGTGACGTACACATACTGACAAACATGCACTGTCCTCCAGCAGAAGGCAGTTTCTGTGATGAGCACGGAAATGCCATCAAACCATCAGTTGTTGTGGATTATAACACGCACATGGGTTATGTCGACAAAGCGGACAGAATGACAAACAGTTACAGCATCAGTCGTCGGACCTGGAAATGGACAAATAAACTATTTTTCCATCTCCTGGATCTGACAATTCTGAACAGCTTCATCTTGTTGTCATCCTGTGGCGCGAAATTGTCACATCGAGACTTTCGTCTCGCCCTTGTGTGCAACATGGTGGAAGAAGCTGGAAGGGGTTCACCTCGCCCTCAAAGGTCCATTGGTCGACCTCCTGCTGTGTCATCATTAGTAAAACGATTAGAGGAAGCCCGTCGACATCACTGGCCTGCTTCCTCTAAATCGCAACTGAGATGTCGTGTGTGTTCTTCGCGTGGGAAGCGGTCTAGCGTTCGTACGAAGTGCGTGAGGTGCGATGTTGGACTCTGCATTTCGGAATGTTTTCGGCAGTACCATACGAAGACCACATTACCATAGATGACACAGGAATCGCGTGCAATGCGCGAAATCATATGAGGTCGTTGGGCCATATGACGTCGGTAGATTACATTAGATCACGCAGGAGGGAAAGCTGTCACCTTATAAAGGTTGTGACCAAAAATCATGTAAATAGAACAACAATTTATATCTTAAATTTAATTTTAAAAAAATCTTTACACGCATGGAATGCACGATATCATATGATGTCGTTCGGGAATTTCGCCTTACTTTTAACGTCATATGACGTCGCTAGATTACTTTAGATCATGCAGGAAGGAAGGCTGTCTCCTTATAAAGGTGGTGACCAAAAATCATGTAAATAGAAAAACAATTTATATTTTTAATATAATATTAAAAAAAACCTTACACGCGTGGAATCCGCGACATCATATGATGACGTTCGGCCAGCTGCCCTAACTTTTAACGACATCATATGATGACGTTCGTCCGATAAAGGTTAACACTGCAAACTGGAGTGTACCAGCTGAATCTTCCCGCTCACACCCACAATTTAACAAATATCATTTATAATGCCCTCATACAGACCGGACAACCTGAGCAGCAGAACGGAATACCTTTGCCTGAGGAAACGGAGTCTGTGACTTCAGTAGGAGGGATTATAACAGCTCCAGAACCTGTTGATACAAATGGAATTGAATTGAGTCATCTGTCACAGTCAACAGCCATGCAGCTGTCTGGGTCCCATTCACTGCATGTAACAGATGAAGATGGTAATCCTATCCAATTTACTATGCAGGATGGACGGCAATTGCAGGTAACAAACACAACCTTGTACTGAAGAAAGCAGTCTTCTGGGATTTGGCACCGTGTATATGTGGTGTTAACCGACGTTTTGGAGGAACATCAGTTAACACCACATATGCATGGTGACAAATCCCAGAAGACTGCTTTCTTCATAGTCACCGCCGTGAAAGCCTCAAATCTTACACAACCTTATGCTGCTTGGAAAGTAATCCTCTCTGGATCATTTGACACACAGACCTGCACGTTAATATTATGTTTTATGGTCTTTCCAAGTTTTCCATGTAAATTGTTGGTAATTTTACAACATTATGAACATTCAACTCCAATTTGTGTTAACACATTGCGGACCGGTTGTTTAAATATTTAAATCACCCTGGGGACCGCGGTTTTTAAGCCTAGCACCCTAAGTTGTGCACTGTTCACTTTAAAAATTAATGTAAAATCTCCTAATCAATTTTATGAGCTAAAATTTTTGGAGAACACTTACCAGAGCTCCTAGAAGTGCTTGCGCATGTGATATCTCTGGAAACATTCCCCTTTGTGAAGAGGCATCACGCAGGAGTTGCAGATGTACGCAGTCCTACTCTTCTTCTTGTGGACTGCGCGCACACGGCACTGCCTAGAAGGCTACTTCTTCTTGCAATGTTCACTTTTCATAATTCTCACAAGGGTATGTTTCCGCATATCACCTGAGAGTCGTCCAGGGGGGTCCACATAGGGCCTCCGGCAGGTGCGAACAGATGGCCCCGGCTGCACTACGTATGTGTCTGACTCAGGTACTGCCGCCACCGTGAGGTCAGTAGCCCAAGCTTTTGGGTCCAGTGGCATCCACTTCACCCCCAGATCACCAGTAAACCTACACAAACTGGGGGTTTTGTCCACTTTACCCCATGTGGCTGTCCTGGTACTCGCACTTTCATCGGAGCTCTCACTTTCACTGGACACAATATTTTGGGGGGCCCTGTGGCCCCTGTCACTGTCACTTTCACTGAGGCTGGCCTCGCTATCAGAAGACGAAGCAGTTGGCAAATCTGATAGCTCATCGGAGAACAAATCTAATATTTCTTGTTCTCCGAGAGAACGCTTCGCCTGCAACTGCTTTCGTCTCTGATCCATGTTGCACTGCTAACTTCCTGGTTCATACGTGGAAGCTTGGACTCGAACAAAGGCTTTTTTCTTTAGGGTGTGACAGGAAATGAGCGTGATCATGTTACTGGCTAAGCTAGCAAACATTCCCGAGGTCAACTACGCAGTAGTTATGATGCAACATGGCCACACAGCGAGATATAGTCGGTTGCAACATAACGCGTCAGAAAAGGGCCAATTGGCCCACCCGGTCCGCAACGCTATAGAAACATAGTGGGCCAATTGGCCCCTCCAGTCCTGAATGTGTTAAATGTGACATTGATATACTATAACCTGAAATTCAGGCTTTATGCATACTGAGGAGAGTATTTACATTACAGTCTTCTGGGATTTGATGCTGTGTAGTTTCACATATACAGGGTGTCCCAGGAGGAATGGACCAAACTTCGGGAGGGTGTTCCTTATGTTAAAGTATGCCGATATAACCCAAAACACCTATGTCCAAAGTTGAACGGTTACGGAGATAATGGCCAGAGAAGTGTCAGACTTTGACCGGTGTTACACACTTGTTGATTACAAAATACATATTAAAACTGGCAGGAATATGTGGATTCTGTAATGTTAATAATGTACGTAACATCAAACTAACTTGTGAGTGACATGAAGTCATAAAATTGAAGTACAAAATACTCGCTCACCATGTCATAATTGTCCTTAGGGTTTCCAAGCACTATACATGACACATGACTGGCGAGCGATGACGTAATATGGCTGCGCTATAACCCGACCATATAACTGTATTTATTATACGTACATTCACAGATAATCTCTTTTGGAATTTCGTTTCCATTATCTCATGTGGATTATTATGGGACCACGTATGCACATTTCGTAAATTATTTACACCGTCCAGGGTAAAAGACGCCTCATCACTACACATGACACATGAATGGCAAGCGCTGGTGTAACATGACTGACTGCATATTCTGCTATAAGCCAACTACATAAGTATTAAAATACAGTACCTGCTTTATAGTAATTGTTCAAAGTGTCCTCCGCCAGCTGCAATGCAGTTTTCGGCACGCATCATGAGGGATTGGGTAGCAGAAGCAATGTTGCCTGAATGGTGACGTATGTGCTCTGCCGCTGCAAAAATACGATTCCGCAGTGCTTCTCGGGAATCGACCTTAGTTTCGTAGACTAAGGTCTTCATGTGGCCCCAGAGGTAATAATCTAGAGGCGTAAGATCTGGCGACCTCGGTGGCCATGCAATGGGACCACCACGACCTATCCAGCGGTTAGGGAAGGATTCATCTAAGTAGTGTCTCACGTGCTGAGTATAATGTGGAGGAGCCCCATCATGTTGGAAGTACATTTTCCTCCTTATCGTTAACGGGATGTCTTCCAACAAACATGGTAACTCATTCCTTAGGAAGGCTCCATACGTGTTTCCAGTTAAATTGTTGTGAAACACAAAAGGTCCGATCAACCTGTTCCCAAGCACACCACACCATACATTCACAGAAAATCTCTTTTGGAATTTCGTTTCCATTATCTCATGTGGATTATTATGGGACCACGTATGAATATTTCGTAAATTATTTACACATCCCGGGTAAACGACGCCTCGTCACTGAATAAAATGACACTTAACAGTTCGGGATGAGCTTTTATCCAGTGGCAGAAATCCATACGCTGAGCATGGTCGCCTGGTTCCAGATGTTGTACCCTTTGATCATGGTAAGGATACAGGTCTTCATCATGTAAAGTTCACCACACCTGCATACGTGATACACCGATGCGAGAGGCCATTCTACGAGTGGACAGACGCGGACTTCTATCAATCATGCCAAGAATGTTCTCTCGTGTGTTTCTCATTTGTACATCCTCCCTTCCCGACTGCACAGAAACACTCGGAAGAGAACCAGTCTCACGCAATGTCTGGTGAATTCGTGTAAATACACGTCGAGATGGAATCCTTCGATCGGGAAAACGCCTTTGGTACTCTTCAACAGCAGCACGTGCATTGCCACTGCAAAATCCATACACAAAATGCATATCACAATATTCAACGTGTGAAAACACAAAAGGCATTTCAGCAACTCACACAACTAATTTACCACCCATTCACAACCCCGCCGTAACGTAATCTGTAGGCTCTGTAGGAGCTTACGGTTGTGTGACTCACAGCACTCAAGGACAAACAGATATGGGTCTCAGCTGAGAGCTATAATGCGTGGACCTGCCAGAAGACCACACTTTTCTCGTGCCATTATCTCCGTAACCGTTCAACTTTGGACATAGGTGTTTTGGGTTATATCGGCATACTTTAACACAAGGAACACCCTCCTGAAGTTTGGTCCATTCCTCCTGGGACACCCTGTATGTACTGGTGTTTTGGAGGTACATCCTGAAGATGTATGTATTAGTATTGATTAAAACCTACTTAATTTGTTGCATTACTGAATTACAGATTACAACAGCAGATGGGCAGTCTATTCAAGTGATGACTACGGTGGATGGTCAGACAATACCATTACAATTAATGACCCATGATAGTCAGCACATTACCCCAGAAATGGAAAATCAGTTACAACATGTTGGAGTTGAAAACTCAGAAGGCATGGCCAGTGCCATAACTGTAAGTTAACTTATCATTAACTGAACAGAAAATATTAAACACATGAAGCCTGAAAAATTAATATTGAAATCTAATGCGGAAACACCATTGCAGTGCAAGGGCCGAGGAGGCCTACCCCTCATACATTCATTAAATTGCTGTTGCATGTGTGTAGCTTACAGTTTGTACCTTTGGACTGCGCTGAAGGTGCTTAAACATTCTTCATAAATGTTTTATTTTGGTCATTAAAAATTGAGTGTGCTGGAACATAGAATAAAATGACAAGCTCCATAGTTCTCAGAGTATTAGTAACAGAAATGAAGAACATGGTTTGTAAAATATTAAGCAAAGACCAGTCGGTGAAATATCGGTAACAGAAAAAAATGGAAGTCATTACTTGATTGTGATAAGCAATTTATATTCATGGACATAGTGCAAAAGTTGAATGAAGAGACATCACTACAAGTAATTATATGTGAAGATACCTGTTGTATTGGATGTCATGCCATGTAGTTTGGTAGATAGGTATCAGTGTATCAGGTCATGAAGATGGAAGCAGTAGGTCCCTTCAAAACATCCTTAAGTATGTGGTGTGATACCAGAAGGCTTATACTTCAATGATGACTGCTGTCATAACCTCATATCTCAGATATTCATGTATGACTTATTAATTTCACTAAAGTGAAGGTAAGATTTTTTTATATCATTATATTCATTCAGTACAAGCCTAAAGCTAAATATTTATTGTTCCCCTATTATGATTTAAGATCTGGAACTTGTTCATTTTCCAGTTTGCAAAAGCATCATGAGCTGAATCCCAAATGGTTCTGCTTTCATATCGCTTTAAATTGTGAAGTACAGTAAACTTCTGGTTACCTGGAATTCTTTTCCAACTAGCATGACTTTCAAAGATAATTTTCCATTTTATAAATTTTCTTCAAAAACATAAGTATAAAATGTGTATGTCCACTGACCATGTGGTTATTCTCCCAGCTGCCAGTGGCAATGCTGCCCATAATCCACCCTCATGCAGTTGCCATTATAGTTGTAGTAATGCGTGATTACAGTCAGGGTAGTTTAATTTGTGATTGCATTTCATTATATGCAGTATCTTTCACTGATCCTTGTGCTTTGTTTGCCAAGAAGACAGGAAGTAAAGTTGAAGCATGTTGTTTTGACTTTGAAACACAAAAATGGGAATATTAGAAGACTGGGAAAGGGTGAAAATCACATGATAATTGGGTTCTGTAAGAGTTTTCCTCATGCAGCTGACAGGTGTATGTAACCAACATCCCATTCCCCAACATGCCAGATAACGGAGTTTACTGCACAACCTGGAGTTTTCTCGAAGTTGCTCAAGAGAATAAGCACATGTTTTGACAGTGATGGACCTCATAGTAGGCCTGTAGGTCTGCTGGTTGAAATGTTTATGTATTAGTGCACAAGCCCCAGTTTGAGGTGTGATTATTCTTCGGAATTAGTGGAATACAAAATTGAATAGTTTCATAACTTGTAATTGGAATTATCAAGTCAAGAAGGGTGAGATGGATAGGGCATGTAGCAGGCATGGGTGAGAAGAGATTGCATATAGGATTTTGGTGGGAAAGCCAGAAGGTAAGAGACCACTAGGAAGACGTAGTTGGGAAGATAAAACTAAATTGGATGTTGGAGAGAGAGGAAAAAGTGGCATGGACTGGATTGATCTGGCTGAGGATAGGGAGCAATGGAGGGCCCTTGTGAACATGGTAATGAACTCTCAGGTTCCATAAAATGTTTGGAAATTGTTGAGTAGCCAAGTGGACTGGCTGCTTCTCAAGAAGGATTCAACTCTGTCGAGTTAGTCAGTAAATAAGCCTCCTTGAGGATCATTGTGAAATGTATGTATTCTGAATGGCTCTTGGTAGGGGAGCTATTCTGACACGAACCAGGAAAATAAAGAAGCCCAGTGTAAAACTGCTGTGCCAGTAGATCATGACATAGCAGCAAATAAAGTTAAAAGGTTTAACTTGTCACATTTTGGTCCGTCACGCTATTAATTACAGAGTAGATAATGAAAAGTTCAGTCCAATGTGACATACGAGTTTACAGCACTTCAGTCCTCATTCACCTTACATGTTTCGATTCAAAAGAATCATCTTCAGAGGCGCACCACTACGATAAGGAAACACTGTCACATAAGATATTTTAACAATATGCACTTTAGGTATGACTAATGCTCTCCATATAAATTTTGTTATCATGGTTGGTTTTGATGTTTGTCTTAGGCACTCACAATGGCGCTTCTTGAAGTGTAGATTTACTGGTTATTCTGACTGGGGTTTTCCACTGCACGCAATATTGTGTTCAATTTTCCATACAGTAGACTCCCAGTATATTTAAAATTGTATTAAAATTTCCATATAAAAAATTAGTTATTATATTAAAATATCTTGAGCCGACATTGGGTCATGTTGTTTTCCTCCTGATGGTGGTAGATGTCGTTTATTTCTCTTGATTTTATGTTCTTATTATTAGTAGTGTAGTTCACGTGCGTTCTGTGTCATTTGTCTTGTGTGACAGTGTTTCCTTATCATAGTGGTGCGCCTCTGAAGATGATTCTTTTGAATCAAAACATGTAAGGTGAATTAGGACTGAAGTGTTGTAATCTCGTACGTCACAATGGACTGAACTTTTCATTATCTACTCTGTAAAGTTAAAAGGATTTGTTTATGTAATGCGACCGTGTCTGTGGTGTAGTGGTCAGAGTTCCTGGCTACAGATTCAGAGGTCCAGGTTCAATTCCCGGCGCTACCAGATTTTTTATGATAAGTAGTGGGTCTGGAACGGGGTCCACTCAGCCTCGTGATGATAACTGAGGAGCTATTTCAAGGAAATAGCGGCTCGAGTCCAGAAAACCGACATTAATGGCCGTGGGGATTCGTTGCGCTGACGACACGACACCCTCTATCCGCTAAAGTTGGCACTAACTTCGCCAACAAGTGGCAGTCACTCAGTCGGTATAATTCACTTGCGGACTAAAAACCACAGAGTTTGTTTGTTTTTGTATATGTAATGCAATGGATGCAAAAGAAGGGAATGTTCATAATGGTGTGAGAATACAAAGCGGTGAATGCAAGAAAGGTGGGATTAGTGAAGAGAGTGAAGCTGAAAAAGACAGTAGGAATGCTGGACAGATGAGATTGCTGAACCGAATAAAATCTGTGACTTTGAAGAAGGAAGCTAACTCCATGAGTGTCATATATAACATGTTTTCAAATATTTCTTCTCTTCGACATGTTTGAGTGCTATGAGCCATACATCATCTATTCTGGCAAATGCAGTAGCATTCTGTAGTGTGTTATAAGGTGACTAGTATTGTAAATTGTAATTTTGCTGAAAAAAATGGTCTACTAGTGATAATTCCTGTTGTCTCAGTTCTCAGAATATTTCCAAATTCTCATCTCAAGATTGAAAAAGTCATTCTTGCATTTGTCTCTTAGATAGTAAGTAAACTGTAAGTAATAATTTATATTGTCATGTATTGGGGTTTGCGTGATGAATAACAATGGGTTCTGGATTTGATGATTGGATTTATTGACATTTCTTTACAGTTACAGTCAGTTATAACAGCTCACACATTGAACTCTTCTGAATTCTCTTGTGGATGAATTACGACTCCTGTCTGACGAATACTCTGAAGAATCTCTTGAATTCACAAACAAACTACATTTTATAACAGAGAGGACCAAACAGAAGTCACTGCCTCCAAAGTTTCCATGACTGCTCTTCATGAATGTGTTGTTTCAGAAATGTGCATGAATCGTTACCGAGCAAAATGGGTAATTCCATGTCTGGCTTCACTATTCTGGCTTTTAGGCGGTGTTTACCATTTATAATTTTCATTTCATGCATCCTGCTGTGTTACAATATATACAACTTATTTATTTGACCGTCACAACACAACAATAAAAGAACTTCAAGGACAATGCCCAGATATAGTTCTGCTACATGTTTCGGCGACTAGTGGCCATCATCAGGCAAACACACTTCAACAAACGTACACCACTGAACTGCAGTACGCAAAATTTGATACAATGTCATAAATCATTTAAGATAATTTGCAATAAGAATACAATAAGTAGGTTATTTAAAACCAATAAAAGTCATATATAAAAAATAAAATTAAAATTTGATTGATGTTTTTTAACATCGAATTAGTCGTTGGTTCCACTTTACATACGTATCCGTCGACAGATAGTAAATTTCAATGTTTCATTATAAAATTGTGTAGGAGGCCCAATAGTTAATCTGAAAAAAATATAATAAAAATAGTATTAGGTTTGTTAAATTAATATTGGTTTTAATATTGAGAATGTAGTATATAGTACGTATATTACTTACGGAATAGTTGGAGCCTCATCATACGGAGAAGTGTACGTTGTGTATGGGAGGTAAACAACGACTGATTTGGTGGTGTAGGGTATAGTCAAGGTAAGGGAGGGCGGGAGAAGGTAGGAATGCGGAAGAGATGTTGGGGGGGGGGGGGAGAGGGGGTAAAATAAAAATATTATTGCTAAGAATCAAAATGTGTCACATGAAACAAAAATTGAAATCAGTAATTTGTTAAAGATAATAATGGAACAAAATTATTTTGAACATAATGGTAAATGGTTCAAACAAAACGAAGTTCTTATTATGGGAGCACCAACTTCAGCGATTCTTGCCGAAGTATTTATACAATACCTGGAACCTACAACTATCATTGATATATTGTCAAAATACCAAATAATCGATTATTTCAGATATGTCGACGATATTCTAATCATGTATAATTCTCATATATCTGATAATGATGATATGTTGTATGAATTCAGTAATATCCACACTAATATAAAATTCACAATTGAAAAAGAAACAAATAACAAGATCAATTTCTTAGATTTATCTATTGAAAAAACACACAAAACCTACAACTTGGAATCTACCGGAAATCTACCTCTACTGACCTCATTATTCACAATGACTCTTGTCATCCTTTCGAACAGAAAAAAACTGCTTTAAATTTTCTCTTAAATCAATTGAATCAATATCCTCTTTCACAAAATAATAAAAACTTAGAAGAAAATATTATCAGAACCATTTAAACAATAATAACTACCCACAAAATACTTTACAGCTACCAAAACCCTCAACAAAAATACTGCGTGAAAAATAAATGGTCCACCTTCACCTTCTTCGGCCATGAAATTAGATGTATTACCAAACTTTTCAAGAATACTGAGGTTGGTATCTCATTTAAGACTAAAAACAATATAAAACATCTGCTGAAAATTAATGATAACAAAAAAGATATTTATGATCTTAGTGGAGTGTATAAACTACAGTGTTCCGACTGTCCTTTAAAATATACATGACAAACGGGACGAACTTTTAATGTCAGATTTAAAGAACACATACGTGATATAAAGAATAACGGACAAAGTTCCAAATTTGCCCAACACACATTAGACACCATGCATGAGTACAGTACGATAGACAATACATTAGAAGTTTTATGTATCGGCAAGAAAGGCCAACTTTAGACACATATGGAAGATTTTACATTTGTGAAATTAGCAAGCAATGTTTACAACTTAATGATAATTTTACAGAAATATTTAACCCCATTTACGATTTAGTAATTGATATACACAAAACATAATATACAGCTATAACCTCTTCCTGGCCCCACCCCCCAACATCTCTTCCACATTCTAACCTTTCCCCTCCCTCCCTTACCTTGACTATACCCTACACCACCAAATCAGTCGTTGTTTACCTCCCATACACTACGTACAATTCTCCGTATGATGAGGCTCCAACTATTCCGTAAGTAATATACATACTACGAGTATATACTACATTTTCAATATTAAAACCAATATTAATTTAACAAACCTAATACTATTTTTATTATATTTTTTCAGATTAATTATTGGGCCTCATGTACAATTTTTTAATGAAACACTGAAATTTACNTACTTCGTATATAAGCAGCACCTTCCACATCCTATCACCACAGCTACTGCTCTCCGCAGCTATTCAACTGCTCTGAAGATGGAGGCGCTACGTTCCTCCGAAACGTCGGCCAAAACGAAGAATACACGGTGCCTAAACCCAGAAGACAACTTTCTTCAAATTTAATTTTGTTTTTTATATATGACTTTTATTGGTTTTAAATAACCTACTTATTGTATTCTTATTGCAAATTATCTTAAATGATTTATGACATTGTATCAAATTTTGCTTACTGCAGTTCAGTGGTGTACGTTTGTTGAAGTGTGTTTGCCTGATGATGGCCACTAGTGGCCAAAACATGTAGCAGAACTATATCTGGGCATTGTCCTTGAAGTTCTTTTATTGTTGTGTTGTGACGGTCAAATAAATAAGTTGTATAGGTGTTTACCATGCTGTTGCCTAGCAAATGGTCATATCCATCACAGTATCTTATGGGTAGATGAAGCCTTGTAGTAGGATTTTACTCCACTACAAGTAGTGCTCATTCTGTTTGTAGGTTGTATAATTGTGTTTGATATTGTGTCAATTTTTATTTTGGATTCTTAATTTTTAGACTGGAAGCCAGGGTGGAGAGGAGGATGTTTCACATCTGGTGGAAGAGGAGCAGGCTATAGAATTTATGACACAAGATGGCCGGAAAGTGAGACTTGTAACATCATATGAAGTTGACCCACTTCATTTGAACACTGACTATCTTGCCACAACGTAGTCACATTAAATGAGTCAATGTGAATGAACACTACAATATGAGAACAGTATTATTTCACGAGTTTTATCTGTGATTGATTTATTGTATTAAAAAAATGGCATTAAGAATATGAATTATTGCCACTTGCTTCCATTTTCAAGAATATTCCAAGCATTTGAATTCCTACTTTTCAGTTGAAGGGAGTTTCAAGTATAAAGTATAAAGAGTTCATGATACTCTGAACTGTTTAAAGTGAAACATGAAGTTCTTTTTTGTTATTTTGTATGTAATATAATTATATTGTTCCATAATTCTTGATTTCTAAATTTTGAATTTCAGTCCATTTCTTATGTTAGACTATGATACACATGTTACAGTGTTGATGTCAGGGGTGGTGTGATTAATGAAGAGTAAGTACAGATAACATGGAACAAAAGTTGTTAGATGAATTTTGGGCAGGGATTGTTTTGAATTTGATAATTCAAAGTTAACAGAAATAGGTTTTGATCATTATGTGACTGGAATGGCTGATTATTTTCAGAGTTCTGTAGTAAGAAGAATAGCAGTAGAGTGTCATATTGCCTATTTTGGACAATCCATTTGTAAACAATAGACAGTTTGTCATACAATGGACACATAACTTATATCTTGTAAGTTTAGATATTTCTTATGAAGTCTTGTGATAAAGTAGAAAGTTGCAAAGTATCATTAATATGAACTTATTTGTCAGTGATATTGAGCATGGCACACACTGTCACATAAAGTACTGTACATATTGTTAACTGTAAATAGAACTTCAGGTGTTGGATTAAGTGCAATTTGGAGATCCTGCGGGAATTTTACTAATTCCACAGAGTCTGATTGGTCTATAGTACAAAATGATTATGAATGATTAAATGAATTGACCTGTCACTGTATAGAACATGGTTCTCTTTAAAGATACGTTATGTTGAACAGGAAATAAGGAAACTATTATAATAAACAAGACAATTAGGCTGATGGATGACTCTCAGCTGAACATATGCACAGAATAATTAAGTCACAGACATGTGAATTTGAGATGTATTTTCAGCAAATAAAGGGCTATGAGTAGATGTGAGAATTCTGTAAATGAAGAGAAAATTTTGATGTTACCTAATTTTATATATATAAATATATGTCTAAATAAAATGAAATAAAAAATGCAGGTATTATATCTTGGTCTTCATATTTTAATTTTAGAATTTGAATGGTCTGTGTATTACAAAGACATTTCAAATTAAAACTGTGAAGCATTTGTGTCTCACTGACATACCTTTACAGTTTCACTGTAATTGCCTTTGTGCTGGTAAAAACTTTACCTGCATCAACCCATTTTGAATGTCATAGTTTCTTTTTATTTTTGGTTTGGACAGGTTACAGCAGCTTTGTTTCTCTATTTGACAGATCTCGGGCACATCAGTCAAAATTCATATCTGACATGATATATTAATGAAGTTATTTCGATATTAGAGATTAAAGATGTGTATCATCTCTTTCCTCTAGTTAGTTAATTTGGAATAGCGGTCTCCAGTCCTCTTTTATGTGAGCACTCTTCCTATATACATTTGTGTATCGTGTTCTGTGTTTTGTTTTGCTCCTGTTACTGCATGCAACATTGTGGTTTTTGTCTTCTATATACCAGATGATGGGTAGAGTCCAAAATAAGCATAACAGTTCTGTACAGCATACACCATCATCAGAATCCTTTTCAAGTCTACCAGAATAAATGTCCCTAAATTATCAAAGAACTCTGCATGTGAACATGTATTGTCCTACAGGCCCTCCACTTTGAGTTACAGTCATAAAGTTGGCTGAGTGCAACCAGCAGCTGTCAAAGTCTGCCATTTGGTTTATAATTTTTCATTGCCAGTAACAGTTTGGTCAGAAGTGCACATTGCAGTGAAATTTGAGGTTATACCATTCTGCTTTCCTTCTTTCTCCCTCCCATTGGTTTGTCCACAGCCACAATACTGGTACTCCTGTTTCCTATATCTGGAACATTTTTTCCTAATGCACGTCAGTCTTCTACCCTGAAGGTGGAGGCAGGAGGTTCTTCTGAAACACTGGTACCTATCTACCAGCTACAAGAGACAGGAATCAAGTCCACATCCCTCCTTACTACTCACAACCATGCACAAACTGAATGCAATGTGTACATATAGTTCTGGACTAGGACGAATTGTAACATTGTGTTAAGTTGGACCTTGACAGCCTTCCTTTCCTTAGCTGCCAAGGTGTGACTTGGTCACAATCATTGCTTCTTTCCAGGTGGATTGCACCCTGAAAAACGACTGATGTGCTCTGGCAAGAGTTAAGAATTCATGCATCTGCCAGTGCATTGTGTGTTTTAACCTTGAGGCTCTACCAGTAAAAAAAAATATAAAAAATAAAGGCACTGCATACGGCTTTATATAAATTAGTGATCTCATGCATAAGAACCACACCACTGAGGTGTGCAGAATAGTTGTACATAGGTAAAGTTGCATGGTTCTGGTTCATGTTCCAACTGGAAACAGATGACTGACCAGTGTTATGCTCTTGATGCCTGTTCTCTGAAGATCTCAGAGCCATTCTAGATAAGGAGTGAAATGGAAAATTTTTAAATTACTTGTTGGATGTAGATTAAATGTGTTACAGGAAGTCTACATTAAAAGATTCCAAAATAATTTAACTTTGGTTCAAAGTGGTCCATTAGAATATATGTTAAAGTTAAAACTCATTTGTTTCATTACTTATGTAGATAATCAGAAACAATTTAAAATTAAATCAAACTAAATAGGGACAATATATCTTATATATGCCATTTAAATTTTACAGAGCATGAATTTGCATGTTCTAATTAAAATACATTCAACCATATGTAAAACACTCATTAGTGGTAAATTTTGTAACTGTAAATTTCAGAACTGCCTCTTAAGTACTAGTGTATGTATGGAAACAAGTCACAGTTCATGTGATGCTATGATATATGATAGTGGTTATTACTTTTATTTAAGAGGATGTTTAAATTCCATCCATGATGAGCTGTAATAATAGGTTCTTTTGAAGTTCTGCAATTTCACATAAAATGCTGAAACCATCCTACACAAGCCACAATTAAATCACTGCCCATATTTTAACACACACACTCATATATTCATCCTTAACACTTTGCGGACTGGCAATTTCAATATTTAAATCACCCTGCGGACCGGTATTTTTATACCTACTACCCTAACTTGTGCACTCTTCACTTTAAAAATTAATATAAAATCTAATTAATTTTATGAATTAAAATTTTTTGAGAACACTTACCAGTGCTTCTAGAAGTGCTTGAGGGTATGATATTTCTCAAAATATTTCCCTCTGTGAAGTGGCATTACACAAAACTTGCAAATATAGGCAGTCCTACTCCTTTTCTTGTGAATTGCGCAAACACAGCATTGCCTAGAAGGCTGCTTCCCTTTGAAATGTTCACTCTTCACAATTTTCGTGAGGGTATGTTTCCGCATATCACCCGAGTCACCCAGGGGGGGTCAAAATGAGGCCTGCGTTGGGTGGGAGTAGACAGCCCCGGTTGTACTAAGACTGTGTCTGTCTGAAATTTCTGAACGAAAAAGTTCAATAAGGGCTGAATTTTGAAAAGCCTGCTTGTTGATTGTGGTTGCAGTTCATTATCACTGAAATGCAAACACCACCAAACTTGCTCAAATCTCTTACGGCTCATTAGTTTGCCAAAAATTGGAATTTCTAAAAATGGATCTGTTGACCAGTACCCTTTCAGATATCCCTCCTTGTACGGCCCATTAGAAGATAATTGCAAAAAATTTTCTCATTTCTGTTGAAGTGACATCCACCCACTTCAATGCCTTATAACTTCTGTCATAATGTTCACGGTGTTGGAGATAGTATCTGTTAGTTTCCTGACATAGCATGTCAAGGAAACTATCTCCAAAAAACAGTTCTGCTACTTCAGACACTTGCGTTGGGTCCGATGGAATTTGCTTCACCCCTGGATTTCCAGTAAACTGTCCCAAAGCAGGCATTTTGTCTACTTTTCCCCATGTGGCTGTCCCCGCAATGTTGCTACCTGCACATTTGTTGGAGCTACGGTCACTTTCACTTTCACTGTCTGTGGTCACAATTTTTTGTTCGCCTCTGCCACACTCACTATCAGATTGTGAGTCGCTATCACTAGCAGACTCACAAGAGATGTCAGATAGCTCATCAGAGAAGAAGTCAGATATTTCTTGTTCTCCAAGAAATCGCTTGGGTGTCAACCGCTTTGGTCTTTGATCCATATTGAACTACTGACTGACAGCTTGCTATGTAAAGCTTGAAGAAATAAAGGCATTTATTTTCACATAGTTAGTAGAGAGTCCGTCGAGTGTAACAATTTGTAGGTCACTTTTTTAATATCACTTCTGCCTTACATGTTTCGGTTTGATACAACCATCATCAGAGGCACTTGCTATAACGTTGTTTATGATGTTCACAGTTATGTTTGTCGTGTAGACGCTGCTACAATATGCTGACGTGTAAAAGCACAAAACTTACTAAGATAGTTGAGTACACTATCAAGTTCTCACTTTTCATCCGAAACTGTTTTAAGTTAAAACGCTAAATGTTAAAATATTTAATCTGAAATGCTGAATTCCTCCTTGTTAGTTCATCCCGAAGAAGGGAGACGTCAGCTTGAAGTTGTATGGCTTATGGTTCGATGTTTCTTATGTGTGTGTTGCCTCAACTGTCCCAATCCAGTTCATTTTTTGAGATCTGAGGTTCTCATGCCAGTGACAAATATTAAGAGTATCATCTTCTGGAACTACCATGTAGTTTGGCAGATACCAGTACTGAGGAAGGAAACTGCTGCCTCCTAGAATGAATATGGTATAATCCACCAAAATATATCTGGCATCATGTCTCAGAAGGCTGTGATCTACAGTGCATACTATCTTTTCCCAAAGAATCCTTCCAAATGGTTTGTTTTCATAATGTTTGTAAATGTAAAATTCTGTATGCACTGTATTTTCTCATGACTTTCAAATCTAACTTATCACAGCGTACTGTGTTCAGTCACCCCAAGAACCTCAAGTCATGAAATCACAGGACCTCTTGCAACTGCATCTGCTAAGATAATTCCTTCACTGCCCCAGAAATGTTAAAAAGAACCTTCATGACTGATCTTATTGTGCCAACTTATTTGGTGGTGGGGAGTCCACTTGTTCCCACAGTTTGCATTGTCTTTTTGACTCATGATTGTTTACAGGAATCCCGGTTATTTTCTGTGATAACTGTTTGATTCAATAAACTTTTGCTACCCAGCATACAAGAGAGTAGCATGTCTCCATTTTGGTGTTGTTCAGCAGCCACAGAACCTAACTTGCATACGTACATGCAATCCATTCCGGATCATGGCTGGCATAAAGGAACTGCAGATTTAATTTTCTTATGAAAAAACTTTAGGAACTTGAAATACATCAGGTATTATAGTACCTGTTACTATTTTACTGTAAGTGTTCATAAAATGTCAGTTAATTTTTGATCAATTGTTTGAGGGAAGTAAGCAATTAACACAATGCAGTATGTTAAGCACGGTCCAATACAGTGTACTTCAGAATGCTTGCTATTTCATTTTGGGTCCTCTGTAGAACAACTAGTACTTGATATTTAATTTACAATTACTGCTGAAGATTTTTTAAACTGAGGTTAAAAAAATGATTTCTATATTATATTTACTTGTGTAATGACCCCTCTCTATTATGGGAAAGCAATATAGATTTTAATTTTTGCTACATAATATTCTAAACCCATGGCTTTCATGGCTGTGAAAGTTCATGAAATCTTATCAGCCATGTTAATTAGTTAAAAATGACCAACATTTTAGGAACCATATCTGAGACAGCATGTAACCCATGATCAAAACCAAGCATGAGCCAGTAAGCAGAGTTTTCTTGGCCTGGTCATCTCCATATTGGCACCTCTTGGTGCTTGATTGTATTAGTCACCAGCTGCCAGGACTTAGATCAACACCCCTTTCCCTGTTAAAGCTTGACTTCAGTACACCATTTATCAGGTGATCCATACATCCTGTTACTTTAACTAGTATGGAGGTGTTGCTAGTCATCATTAAGTNCTTCTACCCTGAAGATTGAGGCGATACGTTCCTCTGAAACGTCGGTTAACACCACATATACATGGTGCCAAATCCCAGAAGCCTGCTTTCTTCATAGTCACCGCCGTGAAAGCCTCAAATCTTACATCATTAAGTCTTGTTTCAAATCTGTGTTCTGCAGTAGTGAATTTCTATGGCTGGCCCAGGTGTGTTTCATATGTTCCTTACAGGTGATCTTGATGGCTCTGCTCATCTATCCAACATACATATTACTCATAAGATCTAAAAGTTTGTGACGATGGTATATTGCTACAAGTATTATGTTTTTGGACATTATCCATCATCTTGTCTATTTTTTAAAAACTGTCCTGTTTCTTTTTCAAAACACAACATTTTGGAGACTGGATTCTGTCCCCATCCTCAGGTAAAACCTACTCAGTTGGGTCCAATAGATAGAGCTAGCCCCTATCTCTGGACCTAGGGCAGAATCCAGTCTCTGAAACGTTTTTTGAATAAGAAACAGGACTGTTTTAAAAAAATAGACAAGACAATGAATAATATCCAAAAACATAATACTTGTATACATCTTACTGTTCTTGCACGGGAGACAATATATACCTCAAACTCTTGGGCCTTGTTTGTCTCTTGTAGGTCTAAGCATATGGATAGGAATGTTAATTGCCTTGATGCTGTATTTGGTGAGAAGCCTGCTGATTTTATGTGAAACAGCTTGATATGGTGTCACTGCTGTGCCTGCTGGATTATCCTTTTGTGTCTGAGACCTTTGTTTTGGAACATGGACATGTATGACATGGCTGCTATATCAGTTATGCCTGAAAGGCCTTCTGCACTTCAAGCACCGATGTCATACAAGACATATAATATACATACTATAAGCTACAAAATAGTTGCCATAACCAACAATACACAGTAAAGAGGAAACTCTTCAAGAACTGTACCACATCCTGTGTAAGCAATGTGCAAAACTATTAGAACTGATCAGTCACTGACATCTCCAAAGACATACATAACACTGATGCGCACAAGATCATCCAACTAAATAGAAAAAAAAAAGTAAAGTCCCTATGCTTAACTAATTAAGCACTATGCCATGAAGGCGTATGGGGAAGTTGATGTATAGATCCACTTTTCTTGACCTCGGCACTAGTTGGAGGTGAGTGGTCAGCTTCACACACTGACAGCTTTACCTCCCGGTACCAATTGGATAGGAGGTTGGGTGGACCCCAGATCCAGTCTGGATGATGTGGAGAAAATTCTTGACCCTACCAGGACTGAAACTCTGACCCCTTGGCCATCCAGTCCGTAGCCAGTTGCTGTGCCAATTGTGCTATCCCAGCTCCTGAAGATCATCCCACTACATTCTACTTTATCAATTTTATTCACTTGATTATTTTTTATGTTTTAATTTTCTAACATTTTAACATAAAAGAGAGGTGATACATACCCAAATTGAATGAAAATATGCACTTTTACTATATACTAAAAATGGGTCAATGTCAGTCAATTCAGTAACAAAGGTATACATTCATGTAATCCACCTGAAAACGATCACATTGATGGAAACATGTAGTCATATGTATAATAAAAACAAATATCACATTAATATTAGTTTTATTTACTCACAGACTGTTGTGTTGATCGAAATGTTAATACCCTACTTCAGATAGTTATTTCCATGTCCAGGCTATTATCATTGCATGTGGTCTCTGCACATTGAATGAGACCTGTTACTACAGTCTGCTTGTGACAGACGGTGTTTAGACCTTGCATGTATGTAGAGGGCCACATGTGCAATGCCTGTACACAGTATGTCCCAGGAAGGTATTCTGCAAATCACTGGCTCACCAATAGTCTTCTGGAATCAGGTAAATTTACTTTTTGAATGGATTTGTGTGCCTTCAGAGCCTTATATCCAGGGGATGGATAGGACAGAATTGCCGGATGTCATTCTCAGCACTGACAGGATTTTTGAGGGGTGTTTTAGAATGAAACAGGAATGTGATATCCATGACTAAATAACTGGAATAATAACTGCAGTGGGGAGGGAAAAAAAGAACATTACAGTGACTTGCTGTATCTTCATTATGGTCAATGTTGTGTTTGACCTTGATAATGGAGGCATTTCTGAAATGCTGATGTTTGACTTAACCATTATGTGTACAGGGTCGTGCCATAGCTCAAGCAGTTAGTCGCTGGCTTCAAGTGGGATTTGTGGTGGACAAAGTGGCACGGGGGCGGGTTTTCTCAGAGTACTTCGGTTTCCCCTACCAATCTTCATTCCACCAATTGCTCCACAATCATCCTCACCTATCGTCTGGGGCTGCTACAATAGGTCAGAAGTGGCTGCAGTACGAGGGACTTAGTCCCACCCCAGTAGCATAACCATTATGTGGCTGATTGCCCAATAAAATTTTAGTGAATCACTGATTTTGTTATATAGCACTGAGAGCCTGTTAGAAAAATAATGTTCATAATGTCCCACACCAACTTTGTTAAAAATTAGTGGCAAGATTGGGAGGCACTGACAGCAAATATGGTACTACCATGTAAGCTCACAGTATATTATCTAATTTCTTTTTCTCTTCTGGAGAGACTGGCTAATGTACAGTACTGTTATCACAAAAGACATGCAAACAGTAGTTCATCTGACTTCTTATCAGATACAAACCTATCAAAATGCATATAAACTTTCACGGCCTTTAAATACAGATTTGTTATTTTTCAAGAGTTGAAGCAAAAAAGCATGTTATCATGACATGAAATGCTTATGCATATTTGCCTTGATATTTTCTTGCAGCCATCTTTAGCACATCAGGCCTCTAACAAAGTAACAAATAAAGATGAGCAAATTTGCAGTTTTGAATCACATTGTGAAATTCTGAGTATAGTCATATTCTATTGTTGGAATTACTGCTTGTACAAATTTCAGAAATATGATCAAGTACATGTGAACGCCCAGTTCTCCACCTCCCTCAGTAACGGTCTGGATGATCTTCTTCATTACTTCTGCATGCCTGGCAACAAAATAGAACAATAAACCAAATGATGTACATGAGATATGAAGTTCTCATGGCTACAGACATTAAGACTGCAGCCTTTTAGGATGTGACGCTGCACAGTTACCAACGTTCCAGAGGAACACACTGCCTCCATCTTCAGGTTAGGAGGAGATGGAGGCAGTGTGTTCCTTCAAAATATTGTAACCATCCCTTAGCCTTATACAGAATCGCATCCCAGGAACTCTATATACAGCCAGATATTATCAAAACATGACTACTTCATACATGTATAATTTCAGTGGAGGAGACCTGGAACTGCAGAATCCCCCTACCACATTCCTTTGGTGACTCCACTACCCACAAATGAACTACAGATCATTTTTTAAACTAAATATGAACTATAGCAAACAACAAGTTCTGGGAAGAACTAATCACCTACTTTTCTCGATACAACACAAACCACACAGAAAATGACATGTCCAACAATTTTTCTGTTGTTGTGCTTGTAATATTTTTACTGAGCTACTGCCTAGCAATAAGAGGGGAAAACACATATAGACACACAGACTGATGAGAGGAATTTATGAAGTATGTTGTTGAGATGGGCTCAGGCACAATGATATATGTATATACCAAGTTTCATAAAGACAGGTTCAGGCATTCGGAAGTCGATATGGAAGGGATATACAGACAGCATGCAGAATGAATAAGCCTAGTGTTTTTTTTTTTCAAAATAAGAAAATAGGCTAAAAAAGTTAAATGGGCCTGCACATATGATGCACTGTAAACATTGTTTTACTGTCTTGAGATCACTTTTATGGGCTTACGATCACATTTAAATGTCTGAAAGGATAATGCTGCTCATAAAGTTCAAGCCAGATTCATGAAGCAACACACAGTAGACAAAGTGAAAAGAGCCAGGCTTAACCTACTTGCAAGGGTGAACAGAAGCCATTGGTGGTCCAGGAAGGTGGGGATGATTCTCCATTGTTACTGTCTTCTTTGCATGGTCTTGACTCACATCTTCATACATTTGTTCTACAGTTAGAGGTTTGCGATTCTGAAAACATTTTTACAAAATTCACACATGCTATTATGTTTATTACAATTAATTTCCAGCTGAATTCATAATTCTGCACAGTGCTTTTAAATTTATATCTGTTTGGCTGTATGCATGGACCAACTCAAGAACCACTGAATGACTTTTTATGAACTTGTGATATTTGTGAGCTCTACCAATATTTACCAGATTCGTCCACACATTCCAATTTTCATATATATATATTGTGGCGTGTTTCGTGTTCGATTCTTGTCAGTCACGTGTGTAGTTCGATCCCACATCTGACACCAATGTAGCGTGTTTTGTGCGTCGCGCCACAAATAAATTCCCGTGGGGCTCAGATTCTGTAGAACCTTTATTGTTCTTCACTTATACACTCACACGCTTTACAATTGTCATCACTTGCAGTATTGCAATGACTGCTTACAATAACTCGGCCGACACTGGACTCTCTTCTCTGGCGGTTATTCTAGGACTGACTTCTAAGATGGCTCGATCACGACTGACTGCTTTTCGTCAAAGCTGGGCTATTTATAACCTCGGCCGCTGCTAGGCAAATGAATCCTCTGTTATAGCAGTGGAAACGTTGCTTTGTCGGTTCCGCGTCTCCTACGCAATGACCCATTGTTATTGCGTTGTCTCTGCGGGAATGCTTCGCGTACTTGTCATAACCGTGGAGATTCGGTGTTGGAACTACAATAGAGTGATTGTTGTTTATTGTGCAATGGTCTATTCTAGCGTTTCCATAGAAGCGACTCTTCTGGATTCCAGACACGTTACAATATATATATATATATTAAAGCATAATTTATTGATTTATTGGGAAGCTGAAGCAAGGAACGACCTCAGAAAAGATGGAAAACTACCTAACAAAGAAAGGAATCCAAGGGAACATCACCTGCGAAGAGACCATAACGAGAGGAGAAACCAAAGCTTATAAAGTTGGAATCCCCTTCAAATACCTGGAAATGACATCCAACCCTGAATTCTGGCCAAGAGGAGTAATTGTATGGCGATTTCGCTTCCCCAGAAGGAATGAAGGCATATCTCTCGAATAACTCCATAAACATGCTCCTATGGAATGTGGAAGGACTAAAAGGACTACTGAAATTAAACCCAGGAAACTCCCTGGAAACACCAGACATATTAGTCCTCACAGAAACATTCCTAACGAAACCTACCGACATAGAAGGATTCTACTCTATCCACTCACTAGCAAGGAAACCAGCAGAAGGAAGGCCATCAGGAGGGGTATCTATCTTCTACAAACCACGGATAGGACCCATGAAGACCCTATGTACAGAAGAAAACCTAATAATTGCAAAAGCGACCAATTTCACGATAATAGGCATTTACATACGCCCTAACACCGAAATAGAGGACATAATGGAACTCCTAACCTTCTCCTTCCGAAAAGTTACGAACCCGAAAGAAAGCATAATACTAGCAGGAGACATGAATTGCAGAACAGACAAACCCGATATGAAATGTAAAGCTATCCTCGCATTCCTTAAGGAGGAAAACTTCAAAATAACAAATGACCCAAAACGTAAAACTTACTTTGCCCATAATGGCAGTAGCACCATTGACCTGGTATTCCACAAAGGAGACAACATAGAAACTCTAGAACAAAAGGGCTTATGGACTTCACAAATAACCCCATTAAGAAAACACATCCCCATCCAGACCAAATTTTCACTCAAAACCCCACAGAAAACTATATCAAAACATGTCAAAAACACCATGTCCAGAGACATAAACATAGCAGCATTAGAGAGAGAACTAGGGAAAGCAACCGAAGCAGAGCAGGCAATCAAGGAGAACGACCTAAACACAGCCCTAACAACAATCAAGAAAATGTTAGAAACAAGCATAACCCACAAACAAAACACAAGGAAAGTACAACCATGGTTCGATAAGGAGCGCTATGCAGAGACACACCGCATTAAATGCATTGCATATAGCCAAGATGACGCTGGAACCAGAAGACCTACGAGTATATGGGGAAAAACGGAGATATTACAAGAACCTTCTAAAACAAAAACAGACTCAATATATAGAAAAAGAAGGTGAAAGAATCGCCGAAGAAGCACTGAATGATCCATATGTAGCCATCAGACCCAGAAGAACATCAAGATCTAGCAACGTAGAAATAGGAACTTGGGAAACACACTTCACCAATATTCATAACAGTACAGGGCAACAAGTGGCATATGAAATTGAATGAAACAATCAACTTGAAGCCATATCCCCCATCACTAAAATAGAAGTGATGGACGCCATAAAAATTACAAAATGTAAAAAGGCCGCTGGACCAGACGGGTTTTACAATGAACACCTAAAAGAATCGGCACAATGCCTGGCAGAACTATGGTCCAAGCTATTTAACAAATGCCTAGAATCAGGAAACATCCCCGAAGAATGGAGGAAATCAACAATTAAAACCCTCTACAAAGGGAAAGGTGAAACCAATGACCCTAACTCGTACAGAGGAATTGCATTAGAAAGCAATATCTTTAAGTTGCTAACAAGATTCTAACCAACAGGATAATAGAAAAAGTCAACCCCAAGATACCAGGGGAACAATTTGGCTTTAGAAGAGGAAGAGGAACCTTGCATGCAATACAAAACTTACTAAACAACATTGAAGAAACACAGAGATTCCGAAAGGGAAAATTCTATGCAGTCTTCATAGACTATACAAAAGCCTTCGACCTAATGGACAGGAATAAACTGATATCGAAACTCCAAAATATGATCGGAAATCTAAACCCACTGTCATAGTAAAAAATATCCTGGCATACAACCAAATTACCATAGATGATGCGATCTGCAAAACAAAAGAAATCACCCAAACCAACGGAGTACTACAAGGGGACCCCCTCAGCCCCATATTATTCAATATTGCCACAGTGGATGTAATAGCAGCAATACGAGAAAAGGCGAAAGATGCAGTGATATACATGTATGCGGACGACATGGTCCTAGGATCACCAAACAAGGAAGAACTCCAACACCCTTCTCAGCACTGGTAGAATGGGCAGGAAATAACAGTCTAAAAATAAACTGGGCAAAAACCCAACAGATGGTCTTCCGGAAGGGTGGACGCACAGCAGCAGACGACAACCTACAATATGAAGAGGACAAAGTTGAAATAGTAAATTCGTTTAAATACCTGGGAATCACTTTACAGACTACCGGGACGTTCAGATTACACATCAAAGACAAAGCACTGGCAGCCATGAAAGCCATGTACGACATTAACAATTTACAGCATCTATCCTTAAAGACAGCTATGAGTCTATTCGACACAAAAATCCTACCAATACTCACCTACGGGATTCACCTGATATGGGAAAAACTGTCGAAAAAAGATCTGGCCAACATCGAGGGAGTGAAAGCAAAATTCCTGAAAACCATAATGGGCATTTCAAAATACACGCGCTCCCGCCTAACATATGAATTGACACAGGAGCCCTTCCTCATCGAAGAGCTGAGGATAAAGCTGCAGCTGCCATCCACAAAGAATGTAGAAGCACACCTAGCGGAGAGAAGGAGGAAAAGAGAAGAAATACCTCTAGATTTCTACAGCACGGATGCCATGTTGAACCGGAACTGGACCAACGCCAACCAGAGACTAAGACATGTGGTGATAAAACTAGCAGTGCACGGGTTCCACCATAAAATATGTAAAAACATGTCCTATCATGACCCAAGCGAAAACTGCGTGTGCTCGTTATGTGATCAGTTCTGCGATGTATACCACATCACAAGATGTAAAAACAACCATAAATCTCTGTGTGATTATAGCAAAGGCTAAAACCCAGAATCTATGTAATGCACATTCGTGCGCTTTTCTGTTAATAATAATATATATATATATATATATATACACACACACACAAGGAAGATTTTTAGTTTGTTGACCGGTTCCATGGCTCTGCACTTCCCAGCTGCTGGTGCCCCACTTCCTATGAGGCACATATGAATTCTGCTGCTGAATCAGCATGCATGACAGCCAATAACCTTCACAATGAAGGGAAGTTCTTACTGATGTTCAAAGATGGCAGGAGGTTTTGAAAATGCTGTCCCTCTACACACAGACATTACTCACGCTGGTGGAAGAGGTTCTGATTTACCCTTTGAAGCTGCTCTGTAGGAATATTTACAATTTCCCTAAGAATATTTTCTTTTAGTTCCTCCGTTTGGAGGTTACTGTTGTAAACTTTATCCTTCAAAGAACCCAAGAAGAAAAAAGCTACAAGGATTAAGATTGGGTGAACATGCTGGCCAAATACCACTGCTGATACGTAGGTCGTACCGAAAGTCATGAGCAACTTTCTTTTTGCATGCAACCTGGGAACAGCAGACGATAGAGAGCATGGTGGTAGGTGGAACCAGCTGTTGTGTTAACCTTGAGTGTCTTGTGACATCAATAGCTTGCATCACGTGACCAGTATCACTCCTAACAAAATGGCCGACAACCGTATGTCGTTTCACCACAATGCTGTCAACGAATTTCTTGTGAAAGAGGAAATCCCTGCTGCAGAAATTCACCAGACTTCAGTGTGCTTATGGAAGCGTGTGCATGGGTGCAAGCAGTGTTCTAAGATGGGTGAAACATTTTAAAGATGTGAACACCAGCATCGAAGATGGGCCTCGGAGCAGTTGTCCTCGAACAGCCTCAACTGAACGCAACAAGGAAAGAGTGGATGAGATCATTGAAGATAACAGGCGTGTGGCTGTGGACACAATAGCCCTCGAACAGCCAATAAGGCACAGTACAGTACAGTACAGTACAGTACAGGAGATGATTGAAATCTTGGGCTATAGGAAAGTTTGTGCTCGTTGCTTCCCGCGGTTATTGACCGAAGTCCACAAAGGTCAGCGAAAAGCCATCACCTCAGAACTGCTGCAGAGATATCGACACGAAGGTGATGATTTTTTGCTCTGTATTGTGACAGGTGACGAAAGCTGGTTTCACCATTTCGAGCCTGAAATTAAACAGCAGAGTATGGAATGGCACCATTTGCATTCTCCATCAAAAAAGAAGGCAAAGACAGTGCCATCAGCTGCGAAGATGATGGGCACAGTCTACTGGGCTGTAGAGGGGTTTATTCTGGCCAAATTCCTGGAACCTGGGCAAACCATCAATGCTGCTCGTTATGTCCAGACGCTGCACAAGCTCCGTCATGCATTGCACAATAAACGTCTGGGATGAAACAGCATCCTCCTCCATGACAACACTCACCCCCACGCTGCTCGCCTCACATTTGAAGCAATTGGAAACATGGGGTGGGAAGTTCTTCTATGCCCCTCCTATAGCCCTGATCTGGCACCCTCTGACTACCATCTTCTTGGATTTGTGAAGGATCAGCTGGGTGGACAACATTTTGAGACAAGAGAGGCAATTCAGAAAGCAGTGCGTCAGTGTCTTCAGATGGCTGGAACGGAATTTTACAGAAGGGAAATTTTCAAACTCCCAGAACACTGGGAGAAATGTGTACAAAGAAGTGGCTATAATGTGGAAAGATAAAGAAAGGTCTGTAGATTGAGGTGGTGTATTGGTTTGTCAATAATAAAACATGTTACTAAATTGTTGCTCATGACTTTCAGTACGACCCCCGTAATTCTGTCCCAGAAGACAATGGACAAAGTCTGCATAGACATACACGTATGTGCAGTAGCTAAGTCCTGCTGAAAGGAGCCATAGAGTCTTTCTTCTTCTGTTAACTGTGGAAAGAACTGCCAAGAATGATATGTACATATCTTTTGCAATTAACTGTTTCATTAAAAAACACAGGTACAACCTTCTTGCACTTACAGCATACCAGACACCAAGTTCTACTGGATGGAACAGGACTTCGTGGGTTAGATGTGGATTCTGTGAATTCCAGTAATTATTTTGCGTTTTTATGTATCCCTGCAAGTGAAACCATGCTTGATCAGAAAAGAATGTCAATTGTGGATCGATCTCACCTATGATGACAGACTGTGGAAACCAACAGCTGGCTCAATTGTGCAGCTGCAAGGCATGCGTGAATTACTGTTGCTTTATACGGTTTAAAATTCAGCAATTGTGTTGCTCAGAATTACTGGGTTTTTGGACTTTTTCCGTCATCCAGAATTCTAGGTAACAGAGGACATGACGTTTCAGAAACTGGATCTGTTTCCATCTTCAGGTGAGAAAGGAAGACACCTATGTGATCTAACTTCTCAGTAAGCACTTGGTTATGTTTTTGTTTCTTGTCTTTAAGTGTCCCTTTATTCTAAGTTTATTCACCAAACTGAGAATTGTTTGTCTGCTGAGAATGCTTTCAACGTGATATTTATGATGACAGTTTCCAGAAGATCCATATTATGCACAGGTGTCATACAGAAATACACGTTGCTCTAAAGTATACTGCATCATGACATACCATACTGCTCACGAACTGTAAAAAAACAAATGGCTAATGGAGCTGATAACTGCTTCCTATCATTGACAATCACAAGGAAACTCCCATGCATGAACTACACTGCTCACTGTGAAACATAATGCCATCAAGTGGTCCATAAGTTAATTACCACCCTTCATTCCAAACATTATCAGACATGAGGCATGCTGATTCATCAACAAAATTTGTATGCGCCTCACAGCAAGCAGCGCATCAGTTGCTGTTAACCTGTCAACAAAGCTAAAAAGTTCTCTGTGTATGTATATAAAGGCAAATAAACCAAACACTTTACAAGAATACCTATATGTCTTTCTGTACGTATCTTGAGCATAAACCATTAAATATTTATTGGAGCAAAAGATGTTTGCTGCAAGACTTGTAGACAGAAATTGAACAATCATTTTTTTTCCATATGTGTGCATTTCCTAGCATGTATATTCAACAATTAACAATGGTCTTCTGAACTCATGAAGACTGTCAAAATCATTCATTCTTGATAATAATAGAATGAAGCTTTTACTCTCCAAATTTATAAGTCTACAAGTATATAAATATACAGTCTTACATAAGAACATATATACAAGAGTCGGTCAAAAATTTCCCGGAATGGTGGTATAGCACTCTAATGGTAGGACATATAGCAATGCTTACCTGATTACCTTCAAAGTAGGACCCTTGAGCGCACACACACTTGCTCCATAAATCCTGCCATTGTTGGAAGCAGCTGTGGAAGGCTTCTTTTGGAATCTTCCGGAGCTCAGCCGTCGCATTTGATTTGATGTCCTCCATGGTTGCGAAATGTGTCCCCTTGAGGCCCATTTTCAGAGTAGGGAACAGCCGAAAGCCACTTGGAGCGAGATCCGGAGAGTATGGTGGTTGAGTGATGACAAGAATGTTTTTCTCGGCAAGGAATTGCTGCACAACAAGCAATGTGTGGCTCGGCACGTTATCGTGATGCAGAAACCACTGTCCCTGCCACTTGTCGTGCTGCTTCCTCCGAACCGCATCATGCAACCTCTGCAAAACTTGCATGTAGAAATGGCCGGTAACAGTCTGTCCAGGTGGTACAAACTCATGGTGCACCAAACAGTCGATGTCAAAGAATGCAATGAGCATCGCTTTGTCTTTGGACCTGACGAGGTGTGATTTTCTTGGCCGGGGAGACGATGCTGTGTGCCACTCCGATGACTGCATCTTCGTCTCTGGGTCATAGGCGAATACAAATGACTCATCACCAGTGACAATCTTTTGAGAAACGTCGGGTCCTGCGTACTTTTGTCAAACAGATCACCAGCGACCATCACGCAACATTCCATCTGATCCGTGGCTAGCTGCCTCAGAACAAACTTCGCACTGCGCATCTCATCTTCAAATCATCGGACAAAATGGCATGAATGGATCCGTCAGAGATACCAACTTCTTGCTCCAACTCTGTGATGGTCATTCTTTGATCACATTGAATCAGTTGTCGCACTTTTCCAATCATTTCTTCAGTTCTGGATGTCAAGGGTCTCCCGCTGCGCTGGTCATCCTCTAACGTCTCCTGCCCATTCTTAAACTGGGAAAACCAGTCATAAACTGTGGATTTCTTTAGTGCAGTATCACTGTAAACTTTCTGCAGGGCCGACTGCGTCTCTGAAGCAGATTTTCCCAATTTGCACATGAACTTGATGTTCGCACTGTTCAAACTGCGACATTGCACCAAATGACCAACACTCACATCTAATTCAAACAGAACAGTAACAACACTGCACACTGAAACCTGTTCAGACCTGTTGCACCTGCAAGCAGATATGCTGAGCTCCCCACCACAACAGTGTGTGTGCTATCCTATCACTCATTCTCAGTCTGCAGGGGAATTCCAGGAATTTATTGACTGCCCTACGTATATATATTTCAAATATTTTAGCTTATATAAATAAATAAATTAGCATTGCATCTATAATTTTTCCTGCTGAACAAGTGTCTTAAATTTACATTGTATACTTTTACAATCATGTTTAATATTAGACAGACTTACCTCATCGTATCCAAACAGCCATAGACGAGGTGTTTGATAGTATTTATCATATGTAATATGGAGATCATAGGTTCGCGTGTGTATGATTTCTCCTCCAACTTGATTTGAAGTATCTCCAACATCTTTTTCGGTATTTCTCAAAGTATCCAGAGTTGCCTTTGTGAATTGAAAACAATACAAATATATTTACAACTTAATTAAGCACAACAGTCATCAGGGGTAGAACTCTTCTGTACAATAGGCCAAACGGTAGGAAGAGATGGAGTAACCCCCCCCCCTTCTAAGTCCCTTATAACCATCATTTCTGTTCCAATGCTTCTTTCTACAAATAAGAGCAAATAACTATGCCAAAAAGTAATGTGACTTTTATTTGTGCAATATTCCTAATTTCAACTAGCGGCTCTGTTTTTGAAAGCTAGTGACTCTTTATTAATTCTTCAAGATATTTTGAAGTTTCTTATTCCATTAATTTTGTATTTTCTCCTTCTTTTCAACAGATATCAACCACATGCACAGATTGAATACAGAAATTATATTTATATACTGACCACATCACAGTATATCACACAGATTACCTTATCCTGTTCATCAAGTAGTCCACTCTCTTCAAACTCTTCCATGTCTGCAGCCTCTTCTTCTTCTTCATCATCATCACCTTCACCATCAGCAGCAGCAGCAGCAGCACCACCACCACCACCACCACCCTCATCATCTTCATCATCATCATCATCATCACCATCATTTGCATCTCTTTCACAACTGCCTATATTATTGGAGACTTCAGCCTGGAAACACAAATTTTAAGACTCAACAAATTGACTCAAGTTCAACAAATACAGCATGGTACTGTTGTCAATTTGCTAACCTTTGATTCCAAAGTCATTTCAGAGACTTTATCATCCAATCCTGATACACCAGTGTCAAAATGGTGAGTATCTACCCAGCCTCCATCAGGGTCATCAGCTTCAATAATTTTTTCTTGATCATCACAATATTCCATCTAAAAGAAAGAAATCTTAATATATGGGCACCTTGTAGTAGAAGTCAATATAACAATTCTGGGCATTTAGGCTGAATACCTGCTTACATCTTCGTGGGCATGGAACATTACGTGTAATAAGAAACTGTTTATTTCGTGGCAGATACGATTTTGCTCGACCCTCATCACCTGTAGCCCACTGCCAGGTTGGACAATGATGTACCAAGTGATCTCCAGCAGCCACAAATTCTTCGGGAGTCAGCACTCCAGTTTCCCGGAACTTAGATTCCTATTAATGAATAAATACATAACATTTGTGCGTTTTCACGGTTTTTTCCTCAGTCCCTCTGGGTAAATTCCGATATAGTACCTCAAATGGGCTACAACCGCTACTTTCCAAATCCTCTCAAATTCTCCATTCATCAAACATGCTTTCAGTAGACTCTACAGATTTCTCCAGACACTGTCAGCGTCGTAAGTGAACTCATAAAAGAAACAATCACGAAGTGGTGTCTGATTCACGTTCGAATATATATCAATATTTACCTTAAGAACAGGTGTCAGATATTCTGCCACGCCTAAAGCAGTACCTTTGACTGTGTTTATTACATTCTGCATTTTGCAACAGATTAATTCTTGCAAATAATACGAATTACAAATTTCATCCCACGTTACTCAGATGCTTAACACTGACTTTGTTGTCATAATCTATATAACTATATAATGTACATCGATGTACATCATCTACATGTTTGAAGACAGTTCGACTCAGTTCGAGATTACTCGAAGAAATCGTGGCGGAATCAACCAGTCCGTACCCTGACTCCTGTCTATGGCCGGGCGCACACCAAGGAAACTGGCAACCGAAACGCAACAAGTATTTTCGAGTAATATCGCCGATTTCAAGCAGGCGACTGGTTTCCAAATTAGCAGGCGCATACTGTGTTCGATTAGTTGCTCACATAATCTAAGTGGGTGTGTCTGCCCGCCTGTTTCGCGTACTTTTCTTCTGCAGTGTCTAATAATAATATTGGTCCTGTAATGATATGGTGGTGGTTGAGACGGCGTAAGAGGAGAAGATAGGAGAAAGGGAAACATTGGGCGCACCTGTTCTTTCGCGACAATTTGAACACAGGCTTTTATATTGTTTCGAAAGAACTTAATCAGGATACAGAACTGTTCAAATCACTTTACAGAATAAGCATTGAAAGTTTTCTTTATTAGTGGATCTCGTAGCACCTCAAATTCGAAGACAAGATACAAATTTTCATACAGCTGTGTCAGCAGAACCATAGGCAAAAATTATAGTTTTGTATATTTTAATTTTTCTGTTTTTGAACAGCAGACAAGAAGACAAAAGGTTCTGAATTGAATGGTAGCAAGCATTATTCGAGTTCAATCTCCTCTTAATTTCCTATTGAAGCAGGTTTTCGTTTGTTATCGTCGTTCCCAAATATCTTAACTGTACCACGTTTTCGAAACATCTATTATCTTTATGTCATGATTTTGCTCTCGAATTTGGTGACGAGACAGCAACATATACATACTTTTCTCTGTGTTTACTTCTAGACCAAACTTCTTACTCGCATCAATTAAAGTTTTTGTGTTTCTCTTTATGATAGCTATATTATAACCAAGGATATTCACATCATCGGCATAGACCAACAGCTGATATGTCCCATTCAATTTCAGTCCCACCTGGTTTTCCTTGGCCTTCCTAATGGCATATTCTAAATCAAAGTTGGAAAGGAGTGATGATAAAAGCATCTCCTTTGTTTTAGATCATTCTGAATAGGGAAATTATGAGACAAATGTTATCTATGAAGAAAGCAGTCTTCTGGGATTTGGCACCGTGTATATGTGGTGTTAACCGACGTTTCGGAGGAACGTATCGCCTCCATCTTCAGGGTAGAAGAAAAAATATAAGAAATCTGCAAGCG
>NW_019725001.1:1802870-1807531 GCF_002891405.2 Cryptotermes secundus | reverse complement strand
AAATGATGCTCGAGATGGTTCAAGTTCGTATAGCAACAGGCGTGACCAGAGTGGTTTGAACGGCTGTTGTACTGCGATGTGGAAAGCAAATGGAAAAACTACCACATTATCACTTTTCCTGGATAGTCTCTTTCCAAAAACAGAAGATCACATTAAGTGGAGGAACTGTTTTGGAAGAGACTGTGGACCTGTCATCTGACAGTTACTGATCAATCAATCAATTATCTATATGGACTTTGCAATACGTTTCGTTTAAACAAATTTTAATTAGCCTGATTAGTTTCATGGGTATCCCAAACTCTATGAGAATATTTTACAATACTTTCCTCCTAACTAAATCATAGGCTTTCTTGAAGTCTATGAATAGCTGACGTACTGTCATTGTACACCCATTTTCTCCAGTTATCTGACGAATGCAAAAGAGCTGACCAGTAGTTGATCTGTTATGTCGAAACCCACACTGATGATCCCCAATAATTTCATCTATGTATGGACTGAACATTGAGACGAGAGTTGACCACCATTGCCATGTAAAATAGCGGTGCCGCCATTTGTATGACGGCGGTGAGTGCGGCGGCAAACAGTTCTAGCAACGTTTTTGTACGGTACGGTGGCAGGTGCGGTGAACTCAAAACATGACGTGCTGGAGTAGAGAAGCCGAAGACTCATGAGACGTTATATAATGTGAAGAGCAAAGACTACAGACGAGCCTAGCTGAAGCGAAATCTGTGGTGTGAAATCGGCGGTACACTTAATAAAACAGGTATGATATATTAATATATTTCATTTTTATGTTGAAACACTTTAGTCAACATGTTTTTAAAAATTGTTTACAATAAATAAAAATTAGGTTTGTTAATAATGTTTTGCATAATTATTCTGCAACTCAAAGGCACCTGGACCATTGAAATAGGTTTGGAATATTTCTCGGATTTGCGTGGGTGACTTTCGTGCACGGACGTTATTTGCTGCTAGAGGGAATAAATTTTCTGTAGGTAATGGAAGCGCATCATCAAAATGCACGTGAGTTGGAAACAGTACTTTTGCTTCCGTAACATATTATGTAAAATATAGGCACATGTAATCAACTTGTCGGTAGTTTCTGGGACAGTAGCGATCGACTGGGAAAATATTCGAAAATAAGCACATAAAATTCCGAAAGCATTTTCAGTCGTTCTTCTAGCTCGAGATAGTCGATAGTTATATACAGATTTTGATGGATCACTCAAAGTTTGTTTTCTCGGATAGGGTTTCATCAAATTTTCGTGTGAAGCAAAAGCTTCGTCTCCAACAATCACATGTGGTACAACATTATCTGTCCCGGGCAATGCTTTTGGTGGGGGTATATTAAATGTATTGGTCCGGATGTTTTATCCTACTTTACTTTTTAAGTAGATACCTGCGTCTCCTTCTCTGCCATAAGAACCGACGTCTATTGCAACAAATTTGCATTCCGCATCGACAACTTCTAGCATAACGATTGAATAAAACTCATTGTAGTTAAAGAATGTCGATCCACTGTTTTTTGGAGTCCCCCACAGTTCGGGAAATTCCATGTTGACAAATCTGCATTAGCAATTCTTCGTAGTTGTTCCTCTGTTGGTGATGGCATTATCAAATAGAACATAGTTTTCGTGATGCTGTCAGCAACTTGTTTTATTATGACACTTATCCAAGAATGAATTCCGATTGAAACTTCAGCGGAAAGTCCATGCTTTTGTTAACTGTCTACAGGGAGAGAGAATTTAATGATAACATTAAGTAAGTTTCAAGCGTCCGCACAAAGACTGTACCACATTAGTTACACGCCTGCTTGTGGTCTCAGGATATCCGGGCAATTGACAATGATGTTTAGCGTTTGTGCACGTTTCGTCTCCTGGGAGGGAGAAAGGGGTGCCACACGATTTTATTTTTGGATCTGCATTCTCTTTCATCTACCTTTCCATTTTCTCTTCTCCTAACCCTTTTATTTGTCCGCCCTCTCTCTCTTTCTCTTTACAGTAATGCAGTTTAGGTAAATTCATGTTGATCACAATGGCCGTGCAGACAAAGGCATGAACAGTCTTCGTCCGCTCAATCACTGGAGCTGTGGGTTCCAGTCCCACTGAAGGCAAGGATGTCTGTATTGTGTACGTTTACTCTGTTTGTGTTGTTCTGTGTATAGGTAGAGGCCTTGTGACGGGCTGCTCCCCATCCGAGGAGTCCTACTGACCATGAATGGGATTAAGAAACCGAAAAAGTGGTCAAAACCCAACAGGGCTGTAGAGCCATTGATAGATAGATAAATGTTGCTCAGAGACTAACAATGGTAGATGTGGAAGTACAGTAAATCCTAGATCAAATTAAATTCGGATTTAACGACAAATTCTTCGGTACTTCCGCTAACAGTCTGGCTGATATGTCGTGTTATGTCTACGTACTTGGTCAGTCGTGCTATGATAGTAATGCGCGTCTGGTACATAGATCGTTCTTTCTCAAATTAAGTTTTTGTTCTGCTGTGTTTGGTTTGTTCTGTGGTATAACTTATTTATTTTGATCAATACATTTCTCTCGTTATATCTGTTCCTCGTTACAACTTCCTTGATGTTTTTCTTTTTCACCGGAACTTTTTACTCGGTCAAGATCTTTGTCACTCGCGTTGCTGGATATATACAGGGTGTCCCAGGAGGAATGGACCAAACTTCGGGAGGGTGTTCCTTATGTTAAAGTATGCCGATATAACCCAAAACACCTATGTCCAAAGTTGAACGGTTACGGAGATAATGGCCAGAGAAATGTCAAACTTTGACCGGTGTTACACACTTGTTGATTACAAAATACATATTAAAACTGGCAGGAATATGTGGATTCTGTAATGTTAATAATGTACGTAACATCAAACTAACTTGTGAGTGACGGAAAGCCATAAAATTGAAGTACGAAATACTCGCTCGCCATGTCATAATTGTCCTTAGGTTTCCAAGCACTATACATGACACATGACTGGCGAGCGATGACGTAATATGGCTGCGCTATAACCCGACCACATAACTGTAAACGTACATTCACAGGAAATCTCTTTTGGAATTTCGTTTCCATTATCTCATGTGGATTATTATGGAACCACGTATGCACATTTCGTAAATTATTTACACCATCCAGGGTAAAAGACGCCTCATCACTGAATAAAATGACGCTTAACAGTTCGGGATGAACTTTTTATCCAGTGGCACAAATCCATACGCTGTGCATGGTCGCCTGGTTCCAGATGTTGTACCATTTGATCATGGTAAGAATAACTCTTCATGATGTAAAGTTTGCCACACCTGAATACGTGATACGCCGATGCGAGAGGCGATTCTACGAGTGATAGACGCGGACTTCACTGAACAATATCAAGAATGTGCTCTCGTGTGTCTATCATTCGTACATCCTGCCTTTCAGAGTGCACAGAAACACTTGCAAGAGAACCAGTATCACGCAATGTCTGGTGAATTCGCGTAAATACACTTCGAGATGGAATCCTTCGATCGGGAAAACGCCTTTGGTATTCTTCAACAGCAGCACGTGCATTGCGACCGCAGAATCCACACACAAAATGCATATCACAATATTCCACGTGTGAAAACACAAGAGGCATTTCAGCAACTCATCACACAATTAATTTACCACCCATTCACGACCCCGCCGTAACGTAAACTGTAGGTTGCGCATGAGATCACGGCTAGTGTGACATCACCACACTCAAGTACAAACAGATAACAGTCACAGCTGACTGTCCACAGTGCGTGGACCTGCAAGAAGACCACACTTTTCTCGGGCCATTATCTCCGTAACCGTTCAACTTTGGACATAGGTGTTTTGGGTTATATCGGCATACTTTAACATAAGGAACACCCTCCCGAAGTTTGGTCCATTCCTCCTGGGACACCCTGTATCTGGACACATGAGCAATTCGTTACACCGTTCCATTAAGAAGTTCCTCATTTTTATACCGATTTCAGCAGGCTAGTTGCGAAACGTTGCATCACTCAGATTTCCAATAACTTCCGATAAGTCCAGGTAGTCTGTGGCCATGTCGTGGATAATGCAGGCAAACCCCACAATCAGGGGCGGCAGCGTATAGGCACTGTGGAACTGCAGCACCCCCAATTTCCACTTGATATTATCGATAACATTTACATAATGAGTCCTTTTTTCTTTAATTTTTCCTTCATACTTGTACAATACAATATATAATCATTAAGCTTAATGTCAGTAGCCAAATCTTTTCCAGCGGCGAGGTGTTTGTTGACTGTTGTCTGTTGTGCGCATGCGCACATAGGAAGCTGCACGCGAGGCTGCAAGGGAGAGAGAGCACTGTCGTTCCCGCAGTGCCGACCGGTGCCGACCCTGGCGTGCTAGTGGAAGGTAGCTTTTTTTTTTTTTTTTCACTCCGCGTGTGTTGTGCTTAAAAACCGTGTACCATATTCTTGAATGTGAGTTAATTGTAGAATTAGATTATTATCCTGCTTCCAGCTATTCTATTTGATTCATTTTTTTTCGGTTCTTTTATTTAACAGAAAACTTTAACCATGGCCTTGCATCCCCGAGAAATAAGTTCTGTGACTGTAAGTGAACTTCAACAGCTTAAGTTTTCACAACTGTCTCTCCATGAGAAAGTTGCAGTTAAGAAAAGAGGT
>NW_019725001.1:1788982-1796539 GCF_002891405.2 Cryptotermes secundus | reverse complement strand
AATATTATAAAAATTCACTGCACAAAAACTAAAGAAACACGAGTTGTTCGCTCTGCCACTGAAATGAATAAGAAACGTGGTCAATGGTCCCAGGTTTATTCCCAACCAAAGAGGGATGTATTTGGTGGGGGAGGAGAGGAGAATGGTCGGACAGCAGTCCACCCTGAAACACGGGTCTGAGATGCAATGGGTCGACCAAAAGAAAATGTCCTTGGAAAAAGCTACACAAATCGTTGGTTATTCACCTCTGCTTTACAAAGGGAAGAAGTAACGGTACCAACAGTCCCGTTAAATTTTACTTCAACCATGGGCCTCAAGAGCCAGAGATATACATTGCAAATATCCCAGGTGTGAGGAACATGATAAGATAAAGTTTAATGAAAATAAACTATCCCGCGGACCCCTTTTGAATTACTCGCGGACCCCCAGGGGTCAGCGGACCACAGGTTGGGAAACACTGTGGTAGGGTATGCTGAATACTTCTCTGCGTAGCTCCTCTGTCACTGTTCCTTCTTCGCTGGTGCTGTTTTGCTCCCACTGTTCAAGTTCCCATTCGTCACCGTTAGTCTGTTCAAGATTTGTATCATATCTTTCTTGCATTTAATGCGGACCTTACACGATCAGTAATAACGTCATTACCTGATCGGAATAACATTAATAATGATCGTGTAAGGTTGAGGGAACTGAAATGATGGTCAGTAATGATGCGAATCCGAATTTTCTGACTTCGAGGGGATACTGTCATTAGTAATGACCGTGTAGAGTGCGCGCGTCATTACTCAGTTCGCTTTGTGCAGTCAGAGTGGCAATAAGTAGACATGGACAGCGAAAGGGAGTTCTCCGTCACTGAATCCCCTACAAGTGAGATGACTGCAGAAGAGGGCGAAGTTCTTCGGAACTTCATAGAAACGTATGAAGCCCTACCAAACTGTGGAACCCCACTAAACCAGTGTATTTGAATAAAACAAAAAGAAATGTAGCCTTGGACAGACTGCTGGATATATATATGTTAAAATAAAACCAGGGGCTAGTCGCGCTGATGTGAGACGAAAAATCAACACGCTTCGCTGTAACTACAGGAAGGAATTAAAGAAAGTTCTGACATCGAAGAGATCGGGAAGCGGTACGGATGAATTGTATCAGCCTACTTCGTGGGTATTTTACGCCCTCCAGTTTCTCGACAAATTTGAGCAACCAGTCAACGCCAATGTATAGCACGTAAACGTCATTCAGTACCTACATATACAAATTCTATCAACAATAATTTTATCTGTATACATAATATAGAATTCTGCGTCATGGCCCTTGTGTTACTGTAACAATTAGAACCCCTGCATGTGTCGTGTGTCAAGGTGTGTCCAAATTTTACATAAGGGGTCATCAAGATTTTTAAGGGAGTTCAAAGTTGAGGGTCATCAAAATTTTAATGGGCGCTTTAAACACATACAAGCTCCGGGGAGGAGATGAACCTGTAGTCGCCCGCAGACGTACATCTGCCACGACTGTTGCTCGAGTTTGAATTCTTTCTCTCAGGATACGGGTGCTTCGGATATGGGAGTGGAACACGCTTCGGGGTTCATGAAACCGGGGGTTCCAGAACACACCCTTTATTGCAGTTTTAATTTAAAATTTCATTCAAGGATCAATATTTACATTTTCCTCCAAGCTTGCCGCTCCGTCACACTTAACCTTTGTACACCAATTTTCCCCCAGCTCACTGACTATACACGCCACTCCCTAGCTACCGTCCTGTAACTCCCTTTTCAACTGTCCACCTCCGCTCCCTGTAAACAACTGCCCCCTCTTTGCAAATCATCCGAGCTAGCCACTCCATCCATCCTACTCACTACCCCTAGTGTAAAACACTTCTCTGTTCTCTGTCTACATTTCATCAACTGTCCTACTCGCTGCCCTCTCTTTACAAGTCTCCCAGTGGGCATAAAACAAAACAAAATAAGAGAAAGTGAAGGGTTGAGCCCGACATCTGTTCTACATTCGTATTTTTCGAGATGACCATAAACCTTTTTAGGTCTTCAAGGCACAAGAGCAAGGAACCCAAGACCCCTCCTGGCCGGTCTCCCACAAGGACAGTTCATGGGTTTATGACACTAGGAGCAAACAGGCAGGGACAATAGTGACACCCAAAGCCTAAGGAGGACAATAGCTGAATTACAACTAGACGGCCCCGGGATGGTATCTCGCCGGAGGAGCGTCTCTCATGGCGTTAAACAATGCATAAGTTGTTCATTCTCTTAATTAAATAATTTTGGCGAGGGACGTACGGTTACAAACCCCAGAAAATCTCATGGGGTCACATTTACGATTTAACTACTGTCATTAAGACAACAGGCCTGGGCTCTTGTCAAGGAATACTGAACTAGTATGTTCTCATAGCTTGGCAGAATTTATTATGAATATTATTATTTCCTTTATTATCGTTAAACTAAGAAAAACATTTCTTTTCATGCACTTAATACACTTTATTTTTACATTCTGTAATCAAACACATACAAAGAACGTTTCATATGTCGCTGGTGTTTCCTGCTGCTGCAAATGGTAAATACTGAGATTTGCTTTCATTGTTGTAGTACTCGCAATATTTATCTCGGATTTTCTTTGCTATTTCTGTTCAGAGTGCTTTGTAAATCGGCAAGGTCATTTTCATCAGTACTTTTTTCATTTTGGTGAAAATATACTTGATTACTTTCCTTAGCAAGGAAATTGTGCAAGTAACAACAAGCCATTGTAATTGTTTTGGCCTTTTGCGGTTCAAGGCCGATTGGTTTCTGAAATACACCAAATTTGGAAGCCGGAATCCCGAAAGTATTTTTCACAACTACACGAGCTCTTGATAATCTGTTATTGAATTCATGTCTAGTTTCATTTAGAAATTTCTGAGAGTAGTGTTTCATTAAATTTATATCTAATGCAAATGTCTCGTCCGCGACAAACACGTACGGAAAATGTTCAGCTGTGTTTGGTAATGGTGTGGGTTTTGGCAAATTCAGGGCTCTTTGCTGTAAAAGTTGCCCAAATTTTTTAGTAGTACAGAACTCCTCCACCTGATATTCGTCCATTCATACCAGCATCTACCATGATGAATTCATTTGTTGCATTTACCACAACTAACAGCACGATGCTGAAAACCCCTTTGTAATTGTAGTATAAGGAACCTGATTTCGCGGGTTTTTTTAATGGCAATATGTTTGCCATCAGTTGCCCCCACGGTATTCCAAAATTGATGAAGATGGCCGAAATCACTCGCGATGTTAACCCATTCCTCAGGAGTTCTGGGAAACTGAAAAAAGTGAAATTTAAATATAACAAATATATAAATACAAGATACATTTAGTAACAATAATAAAAACAATTTTTATCTATATTCAGGACACTCACGATGGAACAGACAGTGAGGTACACGGCACCAGCAGCCCTTACCGCATCACGATCATCAATTCTTCCACCACCGCCACCCAAGAAACGAAGTATACTTGGACCAATTGCGAAGCAAAATGAGCTTCTACAGAAAGCTTGTTCATATCTGGACCAACCGAGGGAACCCCAAGAAAATATCCCGACTATTGCCAAGGCTTGGGGCGAGAAACTCACTACATTGGATCCTCAGCAAAGAGCTTTAGCTGAGAAAGCTATCAGTGATATCCTTTTTGAGGCCAGTCAAGGCACTCTGCACAGATGTTCTGTGAAAATCAACGAGGATCCCATGTACGGGACCATTTCATCACTAACCTCCTTCCCCATCACTATAAGAAACCTATCACTTCAATCCTTTTCTTCTGGGAATACCTCTTCTTGTCCCTCACCAGCTGAAGAACAAGAAGATGCATTGCCTACATTCTTTACAAACTTTAAACCCTAATTATGATCCTTTATGTTGTTCTGTAACAGTTTCATTTCTAGTTTCATGTTTCAAGATATTGCATTCTAATAAATAATTTCTAACTAGTTGATATGTTTTAATTATACCCTACTGCACTTGAATTTTAACTTATACAATGAGCAAATCATTGATACAAAACAATTATACAAAAAGGGCTTACCTTCATATACTCTTGCAGAACGTATATAAGCACTTCACATGTTTCAACAACAGCAACGCTTATTATAGCAGGTGACATAACAGCTGAAAACTTGAGGTCTTCAAAGTTTCTTCCTGCAGCTAGGTACCTCAGGGTCACTGCTAATCTTTCATTCACCGGTAAACTCTCCCTCATATTAGTGTCCTTCCATATTAAAAATGGTTCGACCATTCTCAGCAACTTATCAAATGTTTTTGATTTGTTTCATTTTGGTCCGTGACACTAACAGTTACAATTATAAAAGACAAGTCCGTCCAATGTGACTATTTCAGTTTTCTCACATGATGATTCACTAGCCTTACATGTTTCGATCATTTGGATCATCTTCAGAGGCACCAAACACTTTTTAGAAACCACTATCACAACAATTGTCATATCATATACAGTATACACAGCACAGCGGGCCAAGAAATCATAACGGACTATATTAAGAATCTCACTACTCAAGTTACATAGGAGGCACAACATCGGCCACCTTGAAGAGAGACGACAGGGGTTACTGACATGAACCGTATGGTTTATGTATTTTAATTTAAAACAAAGTTTTAAAACTTTAAAACAACTTTAAATATTTCTATAACTAGAAAGGCTGCTGTGAGTGATAGATGGAACATTGTGTACTTGGACATTACATGTGTATTTGATATGACAACTGTTGTGATAGTGGTTTCTAAAAAGTGTTTGGTGCCTCTGAAGATGATCCAAATGGATCGAAACATGTAAGGCTAGTGAATCATCAAGTGAGAAAACTGAAATAGTCATATTGGACGGACTTGTCTTTTGTAATTGCATTTGTTATCAAATGTTTCTTCACTCATACGAAAATAGTTTCTGTAATCCTCTGATTCCGTCGCACCAATTTCTTTTAGCAGAACAACATGCGAATACTTTTCACGTTTTTGTAACCACTTTTTCATCCAGCGTCGGCGCTTAACATTTCGTTTTGTGCCTGATGCTAAAACTATAGCAATACACGCTTTTCTGCGAAGATCCATTATAATCCTCGAGAAAATTGACACAAAATAAATGTGCTTCTCTCTTGATGAGTCGAACAGTACTGAAGCAAATAATGTCATTTCTAATGACCGTGTAAGGTTGAAAAGTAATGAAGGAGTAATGAAGGAAGTAATGACATTATTACTAATCGTGTAGGGTCCGCTTAAAGATCGATCACAAGATACAGAATTTGTCACAGAATATACTACGTGTATCAAGCAGGACGACATACATTTCATAATATATGCAACAAGCCATCATAAAATAAATGTTGTCAGTTATGTATGAAATACCTGTAATTAAAATAAATCTACAATAACATAAACCAATTATAGAATTATATAATGAAACAGTATACCAAAACAACTCAGTCAATGGTTTAAAACAATCTATTTGTACTTATTGCTACGAAAACTCTCTTATTCCTTACTTACTTCGCAACAAGTACATCGTTTTCATGAGTTCCACACTCCTACTCTGTCACAATTATCCAATCATATCCCTAATTTTTCGCTCTGTAGACAACTGCAGACGATGTAAACAGCGTTCCTTTTATGGAACAGCAACAATAAAATGCAAAAATCTAAATCTTTATTTCCAACAATAATATTTCTCTACGGTAAGGAGCTCTTCCTCAATTAACTCCACACAAAAACATTAGCAGTTTCATCAATTTTTCGTGCCTTCTTAGGCAACAAACGAATCTCTGCTGCGCGTTACAGAACAGCTGATTTCTAAGAATCCACGCGGCAACCCAATCGAAGCTCCGTTGCCTGGAAATTGAGTTTCTCAGTCTCCCCGCAAATTGCGTTTCCGTTTCTTCAATTTGCGGTGTCCCATTTACTAACACGTTTTCAACTTCGGCTGATAACACTTCTCGGAAATCGCGGTTGCGTTTCAGTTGCCAGTTTCCTTGGTGTCCGCCCGGCCTTAAGCGTGAAGCGTGTGAAAGACGCCACTCTGATTGCAGTTGAGTGCGCTCGCAAGGATTACAGATGCTGTTTGTAAGGTCTTTAATAAATATATGGCCGACATACGACGATCTGTCGGTCAGAATGGAAGTTGGTCGTAAGTCGATGACTGTCTATGACCAAGTGTATTTAGATCCTCGATTAGTCCGGTTTCAAACAGTCCGGGATATTGGCGGAACCGATTGCCCGGACTATGCGAGGAATTACTGTACTGATCAGCTTTTCTATGTTCACCTCAATTTTTAAGGCAGGAAATGGAAATAACCTTTGTGGGGTCTTATGTAGATTTGTCATACTCCGATGACAACCCACTTCTACGGAACAGTTTGCTGGTCCTGAAAAGGACCGTGGTTGCTGAGATGTTTGATCTGTGAGGTAGCGCGGAGCACGCCGGTAGGGAGAAAGGTTAGTTGCGGTGAGTGGACTGGCCGCAGTGCGGTCGTTGCTGGAGGTGGCTTGATTGCCGTGCGGCAGGTGAGTTGGAGTTGCATGGCTAACGCAGCGCGGTCGTAGGGTGCTCGTGAAAGGCTAGTCTTCGAGCGCGGTCGTAGGAGTAATGAGGCAGTGGCTACGCCAGATGCCCAGTGGGTCGGACAGGGACACGATCACCGGCGAGTCCAGGCGAGGTGCCCCAGTGAGTCGGGTGTGTGAGAGCCGGAGTGCCGAGGCAGTCGTGCCTAGCGCAGGCTGCCGCTGCCTCCGAAGACCGAGCGCTGGCGACGAAGCCTGCTGGCTGATGTTGCTTGTTGTGGCTTCATCTTAGACTGAAGTAAAATGATGATTCGGCAAGGCAAGGTCATGTTACAACTGACGGTCAGTCAGTCTGTCTGTCTTGGTGTCGAGCCCCAGCTGGGGCTCATGACCAGATATTTCTTTTGAATGAAAGTTATTGTCTTGTCTATGTGTAGCGCCCTCTCTGACGAGAGGTCGGGTCTGTCATTTGTTAGTCAGTCTGTATTACTAAGTCCACTGTCTGTATTTACACATATTTACAATACACACTTATTTCTTATTTAAATGTACAATATATACACGGCCTCTGCCAGTCCAGGCTAGGTACAGCAGATTATGCCCTTATATATATATATTAGTAGTATTAGCTACCACGGCAGTCTAGTCACTTGAACGGTCGTATGCCTGACCGCCGCCAAGTTTAAGCCTCTTATACTTGCTCTGTCGGGCTTCGCCTTGTCCGATGTTGCCAACGTTCTCATTATCATGATTTTGTATGACTTCTGCTGGTTGCCTGCATAATTTTGTTATGTAATCATATACGTATGGGATTTTGAATGCCATGTGCAAATCACGGACTGGTGTGCGCCTTGTAAAATTGCCAATCGTGCGGAGAACCTTGTTTTGCAGGCGCTGCAATTTCACTAGATGAGTGTCTGCCGCAAACTCCCAGGCGGGACTAGCATAAGTCATTACGGATCTAATAAGAGCTTTATGGAGGGTCAGTTTAATGTTAGCGCTCAATCGCTCACTTTTGAATA
>NW_019725001.1:1785222-1788487 GCF_002891405.2 Cryptotermes secundus | reverse complement strand
ATTGAATAAGTGGGTTAGGTGAACCAATGGTCGCCTTGGAAGGTGCCTGAGGCATTCATTTGGGATGCCGTCAATTCCACAGGCCTTTTTTAATTTCAGGGATTTTATTAATTTCTGAACGTCACATGGTCTGATCCTTAGAGTGGGATTTTCATTCACGGCTTCCAGCAGAGCTTGAACTCTAGCCTCTNACAGCAAGCCTGAGTGCCACGTGGTATCAAAGGCTTTTTGATGTCCGAGAACACTGCAGCCGTGGATATTCTATTGTTGAAATTAAGGGTCACGTGGTCCGCCAGCCTCATACATTGCAATGTCGTGCTGTGACGTGCACGAAAACCAAACTGACTTGCGTTGAGCAGGTCTCTTTCTTCAATATGTTTACGGAGGAATTTCAAAATTACTTTTTCGAATAGTTTTCCTGTCGTGGACAGGAGGCTGATCGGACGTAAATTTTGAGGAAATTTCGGGTCTTTACCCGGTTTAGGTAAAGTTATTATTTTTGCTTCCTTCCAAGTATTTGGAAAGTGAGAGAGCCGAAAACAGTGATTGAATAAGTGAGTTAGGTGAACCAATGGTCTCCTTGGAAGGTGCCTGAGGCATTCGTTTGGAATGCCGTCAATTCCACAGGCCTTTTTTAATTTCAGAGATTTTATTAATTTATGAACGTCACATGGTCTGATCCTTAGAGGGGGGGTTTCATCTACGGCTTCCAGCAGAGCTTGAACTCTAGCCTCCACCCGCTCTTCATGGTTTTTATCGCACAGGTCATGTGGCGTGAACTGAGTTTCCAAACAGTCGGCAATTTCATTGGCTTTTTCAGAAGGATAAAATTTTAGGCCAGAAGAACCATGAATAGCAGTTGGTGCCCTTGGTCCGTCTCTCTGAAGGAGAGATTTCGCAATGGGCCATATACACTGAGGTGTGACTTCGGTGTTACTTATTTTTGTTTCCCACCGTTCAAGTGCCTTTTTACGGGTCATTCGCCTGATTAGCGAATTGGTGACCCAATTGACTGCCGTTTTACAAGCTGGATCCCTGGTTTCTTGCCGCAGTTTTCGTAGCCTCTGTTTATATTTTATCAAACGATCTAGACCAGGAAGATCGTTGTTTATGTCCGAAAGTGTAACTTTACTTGTCGACAGCCTATATGCCGAAGCAATAGAGGCTGCAAAGTCACGTGCCGCTTTATCGGCTTCTACCCCCGAATTAATTTCTAGTTTAGGTGATATTAATTCAGAAGCGAGGCTTTGAAAACGCTCCCAATCTGTAAAATTTTCAATGGGTTCCTAAAGGTTCCCAATTTTAACGTGATCCAGTATGTGGAATAATATTGGTAGGTGATCTGAGTCCAAAATATCAGAGACGATGACATCTGACACTCTGATATTTTTGTGAACCACAATGTCTAGCACGTCACCATTTCCCGCAGGGGAATAATGAGTGGGGCAATGTGGTGCTGAAATTTCGAAATCACTCCTATCAAATAATTCAACGAGATTCAAGCTTGAGGGTTTTGAAACTCTGCTATCCAAAATTGGTTCTTAGCATTCAAATCACCTGCCAAAATAGACTTACGTCTGAAGCTTAAGAGCTCAGTGATGTCTTGTGTAGGTCTTGCAGCTGTTTATTGAGCTCATAGCGCTGCCTCCCAATGCCGTTAGCATTAAATGCTATGACTTTGAGGGGCCTATGAACTCTAGTGGCCATTTTGTTTTATTAGGTTTAGAACAATTTTTTAATGGCCATTATTTCTTCCTCCCCGGACACTGCACCACTGACCTCTGTCATAATCTGCTGTACTACAGTAACTACTCTCAGCATATTGTCGAGAGACTGACCGTTTACATTAGTAGCCTGAATTGACTGACCTATTTCTTTCTGTAGTGCAGGGGCCGGTACAATATGCTTCTTCGTTGTGGCTGGAGCCGCCGGAACATGGCTTTCCTGAGGGCGCTGATTCTGCTCTGCTGCACTGCCTCGGAGTGCCGCCGCGAAGGAGACACCTGGAGGTATGGTGGTTGAAGAGAACACCTTCCCCGTAGTTTTGGACGTTCTCTGAGCCTTCCCTCTCTGTTGCTTCTCTTTGGCATGTTTGCAACCCCGATAATTGGCGGGATGTGGCTTTTCTCCCTCCGCCAACCGGCAGTTGCAGCATACTGGGGGAAGGCAGAGTTCTCCTTCTCTGGGCACTCCTTGTGTAAGTGGCCACCTCCGCACCACAAACAACGTGGGGGCTGTTTGCAGTTAGCCAAAACTTGGCCCTAACTGCTGGCAGTTGTAGCATTGTGTGAGCCCGCTCTGTGCTCTGTACGCCTCTACCTTGATGGCAATGTGGCAGAGGTTGGTCAGACGGAAGACTTCTTGGGACTTCTCCGTCCTAGGAAGTGTGATGAGGAAAAAGGGAAGGTAAATGTTACCTGTTCCTTCTAGAGGAGTCCGACGACTCGTCATTTGTTTGACGCTAATGACTTCAAACCCCAGACTCAGCAGACCGTCAGAGATATCTTCCGCTGGAGTGTTGTTCGGAAGGTGACGGATAACTGCTTTGATTGATTTCTCAGACTTACGAAAGAATGTAAAGTACGATTGATTGGTACTTTCTAGGAAAGTTTTGATGGCTGAGAAGTCCGCCATTTCCTTCGTGACATTTCTGGTCCCGATCCTGGTGTTGCGGAACTCAAAATTGCCCGTGACTAGTTCTTTGACCTTCCTCTGCAACTGCATCAGGTTTGTCGTGAAGGTTAGTATAATTGGAGGCGGCGTACCTGGCTTGTCCGATGGTTGCTGCTCTCCCGGCTTGTTGGTTGACTCTTCCACGTCCATACCTGACGTCCTCAGGGGCGCAAAGAAGTTCTTTATTTCAACTTCATTCTTGGATTTTATTCTAGGATCCCTGGGGCTAGGTGATGGCTTCGGTTTTTTAGTTTGTTCTCCTGAGGAGTTTACCTAAACCGGGTAAAGACCCGAAATTTCCTCAAAATTTACGTCCGATCAGCCTCCTGTCCACGACAGGAAAACTATTCGAAAAAGTAATTTTGAAATTCCTCCGTAAACAAATTGAAGGAAGAGACCTGCTCAACGCAAGTCAGTTTGGTTTTCGTGCACGTCACAGCACGACATTGCAATGTATGAGGCTGGCGGACCACGTGACCCTTAATTTCAACAACAAAATGTCTACGGCTGCGGTGTTCTTGGACATCGAAAAAGCCTTTGATACCACGTGGCACTCAGGCTTGCTGTTTAAACTATCAAAATTGGAATTCCC